>NW_015635022.1:508313-539291 GCF_001515625.1 Sinocyclocheilus rhinocerous
TTTTTCACTTCCAAAAACGGTATACTACCGTAAAATTAATGTCCAATACATGTAATGTCCAATACCATTTTTTACCATATATAGTAGGGGAATTTACTGTTAACCATTTAACAGGTTTTTACTGTAGAATTTTTACAGTCTTTTACCGTTAAATTCACGGTCATCAGAACAGATGAAATTATAATAATTTGAGGTTGAAACTGTGTGCAGGTTAAATTATGAGGTCTAATTATAAAATGTAAACTGAAGTATTTTGACATAGGATGAGGAATATAATGGATTGCTCTCTTAGCAGAGCCTCTCTAAGACTTGTTTCTCTCTTTGAGTGTATTATGTAAGAGAATATGTATCTGGAATTAAAAAGAGAGTGGGGCAACCTCGTGTTAACCTTATGCAGCATGCACAAACACAATACACACACAGATAGTCAGCCTCAGCAAACTTCTCTGTGACTACAGGATTGATGGTGTATCTGCAAAGGAACATTCCCACTTTGGGATCTGAATCCTAAAGGTCATCTTAATGGGCCTTGGCTGTCTCCCCAGCACTCAAATGCAGAATGGGGTTCAGCCGCAGTGCTTGTCAAGTCATCCATAAGTGCTGTTCCAGCATCGCCTGTCTCTTGGTTCTAATGAGGATAGTATTTCACGGACACTTTGCCAGCCAATCTCTAATTTTAATGTGCTTCCAGTCATTTCAGGTTTCAGAGTTTATCCATTTTTATAGGTATATAAAGCAATTACCATAAATCTGTTTACCCAGAGTATATGGTGAGAGTGGTTGAAATCCATTTGCTCTGTACGGTGGTGCCACGTAGCTACTACTTCCTTTTAATTTCATCATCAGTTTTACAGTAACCTGAGTGCAGAAACCAATATAAAGACACTACACACTATATACAGTGGGTACGGAAAGTATTCAGACCCCCTTAAATTTTTCACTCTTTGTTATATTGCAGCCATTTGCTAAAAATATATATATATATATACATATATGTGTGTGTATCTTGACAACAAAATGTAATCAACCCGGTGAAAATAATCAACATCATGATCTTTTATTACCTCACAATAAAAACAATCCAAAAACCACTAAATGGCAAACATATTTCTCAGAGGAGGTTTTTGTAAGAGAACTATCCATTTCAAGTCGTCATGTATTGTAAAAGGATATCGATTCATCATTCATAGCGGTGCTAATGAAAGTCGTATGACAATCCCTTATTCCTGAACACAAAAGTAGCACTAGTGCTTGTGCGTTTCGGGCATGGGCTCCCAAAAATGTGTGCACCATGTGTGAGCGAGAGAGCACCAATCAGCCCATCGTTGTGGAGTAAGCGATGATTTCATTTTGATCAAAGTGGTGGTGTTCTGGAGCGAAAGCCTGTGGTTTGTTATGGTTCCCTTCAAAATTCCAATTGTTAAAAAAGGGGAACTCAAAAAAGTAAATATTATTGCTAAAGTGATTTTAGTGGATAATGTTTTCCCCGTAATCAGAGAGGCAATAGTGAGAATGAGTTTAATTGAGTTGATGTCCTCCCTGCCCTTTTTTAATCACTTTTTTTATTAACTAGTAACAACAAAACTCTCCAGCTCTTTGTTTATTAACTGACTTATATTTATATCTTTATAAAACATAAATAAATTCTGCCACGTCAATTCTAAAGTGTAATGAATTAACCACCCTTTGAACTGTTTTAGAGGCTGAAGAAATGTTTCTTGAAGTTGATGAGGTTAAAATCTGAGTTAGCAGGACCTGGTCCCAGATCAGTGGAGTGACAGTAAGTAGATTGACCCGAGATGACATTAACAGGTCATAATAATTCTTAAGGGTCACAGAAGAACAGAACAATATTCCAAGAAAGTCAGGGAGGAAAGGAATATGCAGCCTCCTCTAGAGTAGTGGGGTCTTTAACAGACTAATTTAGTCATTCTGCTGAGATGTAGAGTGGGTTGGCCATATAGATTTTGTTTGGAGTTTCACTATATGTCAAAGACATGACAGAAAAGTGATTATAAACATCATTTTCCCATGTTTTGCCATTGTTGTTTGCTAAAAAATATTCCTCTTTTGGCACTTCCTCTTTTCTTCAAATTGAAAGCTGTACTTCCTCTTGAGATGTTGTTGTAGGTCAACCACATCCTCCTGACACCTAAAAGGGCATTTTAGTTCACTATAGTGTTTTTTTTAAATACCTGGTAATATAATAAATATATTTGTATTTATTATTCCATACCATATTTCATTAACAAAGCAAGGGATGTAACACAAGTGGCAAGAACATCTAATAATTATAATGCATTTTATTAATTATTTATAATTAACTTCTGAGTTATAAAACTCACCAGCCTCTTCTCCCTTTGAACTTTGACCTTGAAAACTGAAGTATGTCATGAAATATAGGGATGTTTGTTTGTTTATAATAATGTATTATCATGTGTTTATATTATATACCTTGCACCTATGCGGTAAAACAAAATAATTAATGAATAAATACATCTTCTTGACTTGTGCTAATATTTATTAATTTCTAGGACTTACAGTTTCAATAGCTGTGTGTCTGTGTGTGTGTGTGTGTGTGTGTGTGTGTGTGTGTGTGTGTGTGTGTGTGTATCAGGTTAGTCATGTTACAGAATGGGTTTTGTTTTATTTTGAGTTTCTGAATATTTTATAGGTCTGCGTGGGTCTCGGAATGATCTGAAGAGACGCTGCCTGTAGTTGAGGGGCGTGGCACCCAGTAAAGCGCTCTCAGACTCCGCCTTCTATGTAAATGAGTCAGTGTGGCGCTGGTGTCCGCGCGCTCAGTCAATGAGCACCGAGACAGGAGGAGTGTCCGACTGTTTACATCTCGTTTCGGGGGCCGAGAGATATTTTCCTCCAGCATTATGTCGGTGTGGAATTATCGCACTCTCAACCTTTGAGAAATAAAGGCGGCCAGCGCAAAACAGTGACCGGCGTTGAGTCATGGGAGGCCAGATAACCCGAAACGCCTTGTACGGTGAGGAACTGCGTTAAGGATCTACATGCAACCGCTGAATGATGTTCATTATGTTTGCCTGCTGATGAAGGCTCCGATACGCGCTGCTTCAGCTGTACTGTAAAGAATAGACAGATATGAGAATTTAGATAGAAAACGTTTGCCTCTAAATATCACATAGGTGTTGGAATACTTGCAGCACAAAACACAATCGAGCACAAGTCATAGACTTCATGTAGATGGCTTTTGTATGGGTTTCTGGAGATTTTGCGCTCCAAGGAACGACTACACAAGCGCGTCTCCGCGTCCAGGCGCTCGTGTCAGACAGGAGACGTGTTTCCCCCACAGCAGCTTGAGCGCGTGAGAAAGGGAAGGGAATTTGTGGGGATTCCCTCTGTTGTTGGGAATAAGAAGGATTTACTGCGGGTTTTCCACAGCCTTTCATTTTTATTACCAACAAGCCCGTGAAGCAGCTGGTTTAAAAGAGAACCAAATAAATCAATTGATTAGTTCTACATAAAATACACGGTTGTTGGTTACACACAGTCGCTGATGTCCTGAAATTCATGTTCAGACTGTTGTGCTGCTATTGGTTTTGGCACGTCGTTCTAACATGTATTCCTTGCTAAACTTGCAAGTAGGCTATCTATTTTTTTTTTATGTCAGTGCTTTTTTTGTAATCCACTAGTGACTATATCTTCTTGAATTTCACTACTAACTATTCATTAGATGCTAAAACTTCGAATTACAATACTGATTAGTATATTTATCCAATTAAGCAGTAGTTACTATATCAAATCATGGCAAAAAATAAATATATGGTGGTGTATATGTAGATTCAATATGATTTAAATGTCAGGAGTTGATCTGGTTACTGGATGTTTTCCGTGGGCCTGCAGGGTGAATGGGTGAATAATCTTCAGTGTTGGAAGGGTGACTGTAACTGAAACAAACACAAGCAGTTGGTTTATGTAAATCTCTCTGTTTTACTCTTGCTCTGAGTGCAGCTGATTGGCCTGTAGTTAATCTGAACCCTTGGTGGAGCTGATCACTTGATCATTAATTCAAATTAAAGCACTACATCACATCCAATTTGGTAAACCAGGACTAGAGCTATAATAGTCCAGTATGTGTAGTAGCACCTGGTGTTAGTAAAAAGTGCACTTGTTGGAAAATCAATTTTTTCATTCCATGAGGAAACCCCTGAGTAAATTTCTGAAATAAAATAAATTAATAGACAATTAAATCACTTTGAAAAGCAAGCAATATTAGTGCAATAGCTTACATTCAAAACAAATCAGTCTGGTCTGAAACGAAAACATTACAACATTTGATTAGAAGCAAATAAAGTATAAAAAAAATTAAAAGCATACGCATTTGTTTGAGGCCTAGATGTTGAGCTGAAATCTTTTTAATTTTATGTTTGGAGACGATTAAGAAGATAAAGGAAATTATGGGAAGAAGAGGTGGAAACAGGATTGGGAAATGACACAAGCCAGACTCAAACATTATTTTTGCTTAACAGGAGCACATGCACCCCTGCTTTGACATTTTTTTTAAAGGGGTCATATGATGCGATTCAAATTTTTTCTTTCTCTTTGGAGTGTTACAAGCTGAGGACACGACTAGAAATCAGTGGTTAAGTTGTCACTGACAATTCAAACGTGAGTTTTGAGCAGTGTAGAGTAGCTTTTGTTGTTTGTCATTTCTCAAATGCAGACATGGTTTTATGTTTACGCGGCGCGATGCAACGCAACGCGTAAAAGCAACATCATATGACCCCTTTAAGATTATCTTCATTTAAAAAATAAAAATTGTATAAAAAATTTACCATGAAAACAAATGATTTAGCTCATAACATTCTGGTCTCACCTTCCAGTTCCCATTTCTGAGGGATTTTTTTTAGTTCTTGCAGCAGGCTGACAGTGGATATAAATTGCTTATCCGTATACGCATGCATCTTTCACCTCACATACTGTAAATTACAGTGGTTCATATGATCTTTGCATAAAAACAGATCCAGAACTGAGATCAAGATTGTCTGGTTTGTAGTGTTTGAGCTGGATATACGCACTTGTGTTTGTGTGTGTGTGTGTATTTAAGGCAATTGGGTGTTTCTCATGCACCTCTGGAACACATCCTGGCGTCTGAGGCAGGAAAGAGATGAATAATAAGTAATTTTTAAGTAGAAAGGCTGGTAAAAACAAAACATTACGACAGTTCCAGATATTTCCCACTGTCACTAGACCAAAACCAGAATCAACTCTCCACCTTAAACTGGAAATATGAGTGCAAATGAAAAGTTTTATGCAAATTGTCAGTTTGCTTCCATGTGTTTTTGCATATACAAATTCTCTGGTCTATTCTTTTTTTTTTTGCACCAAATCTGATTTGCATAAGTGTACATAATACTTTCTGTGCAATGAATGGCGTTATCAGACGGTGCAATTAATTTTTAGTAGGGATGCACTGATATAAAAACCTACCTGGTTCTGATAAAACTAAATCTCTAAAACTAAAAGTGAGCATCACAACATTTTAATGTACAATATGAAAAAATGGATATTCATTTGGAGATTTGCTATTTATCTGACTCAAAGATTACATTTACAGTCTTATTAAATGTCTGTAAAGAATAACTAAGCGAGTGTTAGATGACAGCAAAGGTATGAAAGGCAAGAAATGCACATGCAGAATTAAATATCCAACACTTGCCAATATATATATCCAATATTGACCAATGCAATAAATTAAAACTAATTTTGGCTAATTACCAATTTGGTACCAATATATTGAGCATCCCTAATTCTTAATCAATTCCCCTCTAAACATCAGTGTTGAATCAGTTATTTGCTGCTAATTTATATATAACAGCATGAAAAGTATTGAAATTACTGAATCAATTACCATTGTGTTATTTTGTTGAATTCACATTAAGACAGCCATGCACAAACAACATGAGGAAACTGTTAGCACTGGAGTTTGTTTGGAGAGGAATTTTTAATGGGGCATGTTGGGATTGATTATCAGTGATTGGTTGACACGCAGACACGGAGTCAATGCAGTGCGGTGACAGACAGATTATTGAAAGGCAAACAGAGGAAGTGCACTTATCTGCAATGCCCTGCTGTGGTTACATCGCTCAGTTTCTATGTCGTGACAGAAACACATGTCTGCAGGTCAGGTGCTGATGCTGCTAAGTAACCATCCGCTGCACCTCTGCGGAGCACAACATCATTGATGAGTCATTTAATACTCTCTCTCACCGCAGAAATGTCTCCGCCGCACACTGGTGTTTATGTATGGATCAGATCACCTAGGAGCAAGCCAGCCATGGCAGAAGACCAGCGCTTAATATGTTCTGCACTCATTTACCGTACTTTATTGCCTTATGATCAGATTGGCTTCAGAACACAATTACAAACACAGACATGCACACATACACAGAAAAATACAAGTGTGGACATTTTTGTAATCGAAAATGTCATTAATTGTGTCTTCAGTGTCACATGATCCTGCAGAAATCATTCTAATATGCTGATTTGATGCTCAAGAAACATTTATTATTATTATCAATGTTGAAAATAGCTGTGCTGCTTAATATCTTTATGGAAACCATGATACACTAGCATTTAAAAGTTTGGGGTAAGTAAGAAACACATTTTATTAAGCAAGGATGCAATTAAATTGATTAAAAGTGACAGTAAAAAATGTACAATGTTTCAAAAGTTTTCCATTTCAAATAGGCTAATAGTCAGAATATCACAATGGTTTCTGAAAGATCATGCGGTACTGAAGACTGTAATGGCTGCTTAAATTGATTACATTTGACAATATATTCAAATAGAAAACAGTTACTTAAATTACAATAATGTTGCACAATATTACTGTTCATACTGTATTTTTGATCAAATAAATGCAGCCTTGGTGAACATAGAAGACGTCTTTCAAAAACCCTATATATAAAACAAATAAAAAAGTTAGATCTACTTGTGCAATGTAAGGCTAATAATGTTCTGAGCTGGTAATAAACGAACAGACATTAATGCATTCTTCTAGTGTTGATGTTGATAAGTGCCAGCGTGTGTTTTCTGAGTTGAAGTGTGTGACGACACTTAAGCGAGGGTTTTGTGTAAAGTGGAGACCAGAGGGTGTTTGCTCTGCAAGGTGAAACACTCTCTGTTTTTCTTGTTGTTTTTAACCAGAATAACTAAACATATTAGCATATGAATCTTTAGCCAAGCTTGCTACTACTCTCACGTGTTGTGGTCACATGACATGCCTCTCACCTCGATGGATGGATTAGAAGCATTGTATAGTTGCCAAGTACCTGTACATGGCTTCTTAAGATGCCAGTTTCAAGTGATCTCACACTTATGTTCCCATTTTATATAATTACTTTTATTTAAACATTTAAGTCTGGTTTGCAACAACATTTACAGTATTTGCAATACAGCAATGGTTTTCAGATAATCTTTTACATGAGTTAATGAAATCTAACTGTTTAATGATTCAGGAAAAACAGAATCTCAAGTAGATTATTTACATTCTGGTGTCTGATACCTAAAACAACTTTACTAATAAAGCTATATTGAGTATCAGGGGACATGTACTTACAGTAGAACAGTTAATGTGATTACCAACAGAGCAAATTAAAAGCTAATTCCTAGATAACTGATTAGAAAGAAGGTCAATGCTTGACATAATTAAACATAAAATACATTTCTTATTTAAAATTATTTTAATATACACACACATACATAAATATATACATACACACGTATACATATATACAGTATATACATACATATATATATATATATATATATATATATATATATATTATATTTAACACTGAAAAAGAACACACATCACCTTTAAAGGCACATCTAAAACTATTTTCCTGTCTTTTGTAGCTGTTAAACAGATGAAACAAAACAGATATTGTACTGTCTGTTTGTCGAATATATTTGGCTGTAGACTCTGCCTTCTTATGATGTATGTAATACTCTCAAGTGCTCCTTTGCAAGTCACTTTGGACCAAACTTTATGTATATTCAGCAAATGAAACTGCAAAAAGTCAGCCTCGGGATGTTCTGTTGTGAAAACAGTTCAGGAGCGCTGCTGGCCAAGCAGTTTTATTTTAACATTGAGTGTGTGAGAGTGTGTGTGATGTGAGGGGTTTACACGTAACACGACATTCTCTGACCTACAGTCAGACATCTGAACCTGCCCTGAACACGTCTGCATGGTAATGAGGATGTAATGGGGATAAAGATAGCAGCTACCTGACAACCTTGTTCCACACAGAGAATTTGAACCTGACCTTAGCATGTGAAGGTCCTCCTTAATAAAAATAAAAAAATACACAAGTGTGCTTTACTAAACCTCTTTCCTAATTTAGAAATTATCCAAAAGTCTTTCAAAAACCCACATCCTGGCTCCACATTCAGAATAATTAAGAGTAAAGAATAATTAAGAGTAAAGAAGTCTCTCATACTCACTAAGGCTGCATTTATTTAGTCAAAAATACTGTAAAAACAGTAATATTGTGAAATAATATTACAATTTAAAATAACTTTTATATTTTAATATATTTTAAAATGTAATTTATTCTTGTGATGCAAAGCTGTATTTTCAGCATCATTACTCCAGTCTTCTGTGTCACGTGATCCTTCAGAAATCAGTCTAATGTGCTGATTTGCTGTTCAAGAAACATTTATTATTCAGTGTTGTACTGGGTACTGAGAGTTTAAAAAAAACCTATATATATATATATAGTAAATTAGTATTACTACAGTTCTTATTTATTTAAATTATTATAAATAATATTTATAATTTAAAAAAAGTATTCAATGGTCTACTACAGTGTACTATAGGTTAGGAAACCAAATCCACATGAGCTAATTCCATGTAATGATTATTCATGTGCTCAAGTGTGTTGACTCAGACCCCCCAGGCTGTTCTTTATGGGATGAACTTATATAAGAATCATTTTCTGTCTATTGGTTACCTTAAAAAAGAATGTGGTTACCATAGAAATAGCTGCATTATGATGTGTTCGGTAGCCCAGGGTGGAATCTGCTCCTTGTGTTTTGGGAGACTTGTGTTTATGTCATTGGCTTCTATTACTTACAATCCGCGTTTGTGTCTCTGCATGTCCTGAGCTGTTATATTTTATGACTTGTGTGTATCTTATATTATAAAATTTAGGATGACAACAGAAAGTTATTGAAGTCGATTCGAACTGCTTTTCACAACAGATTTTGCTCATTTTTAATGGGGAAAAATGTGAGGTGGGACTTGATTTTATCCATCAGGAAATGATTTAATTATAAAAAGTGGGTGTTACATTATAATGGAGCCAGACGTAATATGAGTTTACTAAATCAATACCTATAGCCTTTTCTTTGGAATAACGTGCAGCAATGAATCGTTCACAAAATGACCAGGAACATTATTAAAAAAAACAATAGGTTCATTTTTGATTTCACAGTAATTTAAATTAAATTATAATTGAATTATTTCGAATAATGAACCTAAGTTGTTGACTGAATATTTAACATTGTTTATGCTGTACCATAACTTGTTCCAATAATAAGTACAATGTCTCTTTTCCACCTCAAACCCAGTTTAGTCAAAAAAACAGCATTTACTGATTTTTTAAAAGAAATTTAGCAGATTATACCGATCTGGAATCGTCTTTCCCTGTGCAGACGGACTAAGAGAAAGCACAGACACTGAACTCAGATCAGCAGAAAATGGAAAGCTCTCACCATGGCAGCGTTGCTAAGGAACATGAGCTGCTACTTAACCTCCATTTTCTGTCTGACAGCTGCAGCTCTTGTGTTTGCTAATGTATTCATTTCAGTGTACTCAGACTATGAGTGTTACACACAATGTCCGTCTGCTAACAGACCTGCCAACACACACACACACACACTTAAGACACATGTATGCAACTTACAAGGCTGAAAAGGCACCTGAGGCATATTAATGATTTTATAATACAATATTTTGTTATATGATGGTTTCACATAGGGCATTTACATGAGCCTGAGGTTGCCAGATATAGAAAAAAACATTGAGTCTTTATTCTCTTCTCTTATGATGAGTAGCCTTATCTGCATTGCCCAGGAAACATGTCATTGCCCACTATCAGTTTCTACAAGGGACCACAATAGCTGAGAGCACATCAATGCTCCTCCAACTGTGCCATTACAGATCTGTGAGGGTGTGTTATCTTGTTAAAGGAGCCCCTTGCCAACTGGGTGAATGTTGGACATGAATGAATGCAGAGAGGATAGCCATACCCCTCATGAATGACATTGTCCCAACTGAACGCATTCCCAATCATTACTGTGCCTCTAACATGGATATTCACCTTCTCAAAACTCTGGCCACACCTGCATCTAGTCCAATAATGTTACTGTGCGCATATGAGATGCACAACCCAGTGGTTAGTGTTAACAGTTGGACTTGGGTAGTCTTGCCCAAAACACAAAGTGAATAAAAAGACAAGATATAAGGTTATATGATTGATAAATAGTATGACATTAAGATCTTTCCTGTTGCATATGTGCACTGTAAAGTGTAAGGCCTAGATTAGCCTGCCTGTGTTTCCTGCACCTCTATTCAGGAGGGGAGAGTAAATAATAATAATAATACTAATAATAAAGTTGTGAGCTTGTAAGTGAGAAAACGACTGGCTGTTACGAATTAATACATTGACAATCAGTCAACCCAATTTTCCATTACATGATTACAAGCAAAGACAAATCTGCAGTGCAACATACTGTCTGATTCGTAAACAAATCACAATAATTAAATGCTCTATGAAAAAGCTGAAGCATTTTGTGCTTCAGTACTGAAATTGTGCAGTTCAGTGCGGCCTGTTGGGAAAAGCGAATCAGATTTATCTACAAAGCTAAAAATCACTTTGTCCAATAAAAATGCTGTACTCAAGTGCTGCGTGAAATGGGGTCAGAAAAATCTCACCATGCAAGGGCTGATGCTGTTTTATGCGGTTCATTGATTTGAAAGTAAAGGCCAGGCTTAGTCATATTGAGCTAAGGTTTTAAGCACGATTATAGCTGAGAGAAGACTTATTTCCACAACATTATGTATTTTTATATTACTTAAAATTATTGTTTGTACTTGTTTTTTTTATTGGCAGACCATGGTTTACAAACCAAGTAAGTCTTTCTTTCTCTCTCCTAGACTCTCTGGGTGGACCGTTCCCCTCAACAGCTCACCGATGCCACCACAAACCCAAACGCTGTTTACCCTTGCATCTGTGTGGAGGTGTCCCCGTGAACCCCCTTCTCTTCCACCCCAATGCTAAGGGCTCTCAGATAGTCATGGATCTAGCACAAAGGAGCGTCAAACGGCAGGCCAGCTTCTGCAATGCCATCACTTTCAGCAACCGGCCCATTGCTCTTTATGAGCAGGTCCGCTTAAAGGTAGGAACAAGGAAAGGCATGATAAATCTAGGGCACGTTGAATATTTGGGAACAGTGGGATAATCTGGGGGGATGGTGAGTCTGGAATACTCAAGTGGATGAAACACACAGGCGGATGTGAATACTTCTGAGGGTCTGCTACAGCAATGACGACGTTTATGTGACAAATGTCTTGTCATAGCCTAGCGTGTGCGTAAAAAAAAAACGAAGTACACTTTAGGCTTTAGGAAAATGTGTTTTCTCTTGCTCTATCCTTCTTAGTTTGTTCCTCTATTGTTACTGTACTTTAAAAACACCATCCTAAAGAAGTTGCGCAAGTTCTCACTTCCCAAGTCAATGCAGTAACAATCCAAAATAAACACTCTTACCCCAGACTATGGCACTCAATCTAGCCTAACCAGTTATACGACCAACACACACAGATGGTTTTGTGTTTTTATACTCACTCATTAGTCAAGTTTTAACCCTGATATTCTCAGTAGCGCAGAGCCACTCTGATATACGTCACTGTGTTCTTGAAATGTTTGTAGTGCTTATTCCTGGAGTTACTGTAAATCAAATAAAACAGAGCTTCTCTACTCCAAACACACCACATGACTAACTCATATATCCCCTCAATTGTCCCCTAAGCGCAACCATTTATGATCATCACAAAATGTGCCCCCCGTTTGGCCTTCAGCACTGCTACAAATGGAAATACAAGAGCAAACTTTGATAGAATTAAGTTGAAATTAATCACATGTAAAGGATTTAAAGGAATGAACTGGAAACTTGTTTCAGCTCACAGGAAAGAAAAAACACAAAAGCAATGTAACTTAATAACCCCAAAACAGAAATGAGATTAAATAGAGTGTGGATGAAGAATTTTGTGTTTGGGAAACAGAAATAGTTTTTGGTGCTCCTAGTGGCACACTGCACCTTTAAAAAGTAGCATCTGCATAAAGTATGTCCCATATGATATATACTGTATATATATTTTATAAATCAAAACTATAATTTCTAAACACTGTCAGAAAAATGTTGTAGTGGTACAACAGCTTGTCGCCTTAAATGGACAATTTAGTATCTTATCAACCCCAAAAGGTACATATTAGTAGCATATAAGTAGTAAATACATACCCTTAAGGTACTATTTCAAGCCTTTAGGGGTAAATAAGATACAAAGATGCCCCTTTGAGGGAACTAGTGACAAGTTGTTGTACCCCTAATGGTACAGATTTTTACACATTGGTTTCTGAGAGTAAACATTTCTATGCTATGCAGTGACTCATGATGAACACTTTCGTATGTTGTAATGATAGCAGATCCATTTTTCTGTCTTTAGATAACTAAAAAGCAATGCTGCTGGAGTGGTGCTCTCCGCCTGGGCTTTACTTCTAAGGACCCGTCTCGAATCAATCCCGACAGCTTGCCCAAATACGCCTGCCCTGACCTGGTATCCCAGAACGGCTTCTGGGCCAAGGCCCTGCCAGAAGAGTTTGCAAACGAAGGAAACCTAATTTCCTTCTGGGTGGATAAGAAGGGGAGAGTATTTTACCGCATCAACGATTCCAGCCCCATGTTGTTCTTCAGTGGCGTTCGGACCACAGAGCCACTGTGGGCCCTCATCGATGTCTACGGTCTGACCAGAGGAGTGCAACTGCTGGGTGAGAAAAATAACTGTCCTCATACAGTAGTGTAAGCCAGTTCATGCCAGGTCTAAATGTTCTGCTCTAACAGACTGTAAAAGGAAAAATACTGAAGTAGTGTTTTTTTAATGCTAGCTTGATTTTTAAATTGGAAAAACTCAGTGTGCAGCATAAATTGTCACATTTAATTCAATTATAATTTATATAAGATTGGTTTTACAGTTTACCAAGAGTTTTTCTAAAACATTGTTCGAAGAATGGTGAAAATGGCGACATTGGACTTAGTGTGCATTATTTTAGGTGCAAAAAATTCTTTATGAATATTTTGCGCATATGTTTTACATGAACAAAATGTTTCCTCCTGTTTCCTCCTAAATAGTTGCCATTTAAGGTTATTTTATATGAAAACCTGTTAATTCACCATGCATGTGTGAGGCTGTTGCTTCTTCTAACTCACTGTTCTTGATAGAAAATCAATTTTAATTCATATTTATACATTTAAAAGTGCTTTTTCAATTTAGTTAAACACAAAATATACATTTTGAGATAATCAACTGGCTGCTCTTAAACTCCAACAAGAAAAAAAAAGAACTAGTGAGCTGGATTCTGGACTGGAGTCTGAGTTTTGAGCGATTCATTCAGACCAGTTTCGTGAATAAATCAATTTGTTCAAAAATTGGACATCATTACATCTCTGAACTAGGGTGCATTTCCTCTAGTTAGGTAATGTGCTAATGCTTATAAAGTTGTCTTGAAAACTTGTTAGAAATTATTTTTTACTGTTTATGTAAGTGTATGATCAAGAATAGCTCTTGCTCTAAACACACAGCAAATCAGAGAGCTTAAACTTGAAGGCAGTGGTCTAGATGTATTGCTGTATATAATCACAGTCAATATTGTCAAGAGCAGAGCATACCATACGCCACGCTTTGATGTACCGTTCTGTGTACAAGTGTTTGTGCATGGAAGGAGGGGTTTGGCAGTAAGAGGCGAGACATTCACATCTCACACGCATACATGCAGCAGGCTTTAATGCTGTCATCCCCCAGGGTTAATTATAGAACCAGGTCACATACACCAGAGATAGCTCCATTTATCCTAATTGAGCTCTGTGGCAATTGACGGCAGCCTCTCTGTCTGCTATCTGTCCACTGTGGGGGATGTGTTTCGTTACGTGTACGAGTAACTTTATCTGTATCTTTGCATCATGAAGTCAGCGTTGACATGCACTGCTGAACCTATGTTCTGCGACGGTCTACTGGCACGCTGAAACCAAAGAATGTGTGTGTGTAAGACCTGTTTCACACCGCACACAAAGGCAGTATGTATTTATTTCGCCACCTATGGTAGCAGTATTCACACTGTGTACATAAGCAGTATGATGCTACGTAGCACATAGGTTTGAGTTTCGGCACTGAAAGTGCACTATAAATTTATCAGCACAATTTTTTGCAACAAACTATGAACAAACATTAAAAAGCAAACTAGTCATCCGTCATCTGATACACATACGTGTGTATCCACTCTTTTCACCTCCCAGCAGTACGTCACATTTTCTCTTTCCAGAAGGGTTTGTAAGTGTGCATAGAGCCTGCAGAGAAAGATCAAAAGAGCTCGTCCTGTATTTCCATCAAACGTTGCTCCTGGAGTGCTGATGCCAGAACTGAAACAATCACATTTGAGTCTCAATTTCCTGCGGGCTGACATGAAATGCCTTTATTTACAGGACGCGGGAAGGAAGAACTTGTTAGTGACAGTACACAAAGCCTGAGGAATCAAAAACGGACCCTATTTAGTATTTACTTTATTAATACACCTTCTTGGTCTTATGTGAACCGTTCACATTCATAGATGAATGATTGAATGAATACATTTAATGAATAAATACAGATTTAGGTTTTGGTTTAAGTTACTTTTGTCAGTAATGGTGCCCTTCTAAATAATTATTTCATTCCAGTTGACGTTAATGTAATAAACAAATGAACAAATAATAAATTAACAAACAACAAAAAAAGCATTACCATTGGGTACATTGTGATGCTCTCAAGTGTGAACTTGACCTTCAGTCACCACGTCCCAGTTAAAAAGCTTTAAAAGTGGCTCCCAGCAGGGTTTCAAGAGGGGGGTAGGCCTACGCAATCAAATGCAAACGCAAAATCGGGTCTAGAACGCCCACTTTTCTCGATGGATGAAACTCCCAGTGGATAAAAGTCCTGACCTACATTTTTCTTGTTGAATATCAATTCTCACTCAGAAATGTCGCATTAGAGAAGAAAAACAAAGAAAGAAACGTTTTCCTGTTTTTCTCAATTCATGTGCTAAATAAATACAGCTTTGATTGGGGATGGAAAAACTGGTCTGAACTGGTAGAACCATTTGTAAACCATTTACAAAATGAGGTTTGAAGATGAATTTGAACGCTCTATGGTCCATTTGTACGGATGCCATAAATTCTTCCTTGTAATTTTAGCTGTTCTTATCTTGTGAAACTTTGTTTTGAGTGCCTCAAGCTTAAATACATGATGACCTTTTCTCATGCACCTGTGAGTTTGAAACACACACACACAGATGGTAACACATTGTCCACAATAACAAATGCACACACCCACACTAACGGCACAGCTTTCACTAATGATTGAGATCATTTGAGGTACCTGCATAGCATGCCTATTATGCTGGTAGGTATAAGAATGCATTGCTGAAACATACACTGGCCTGAAGTTGATACTACGGTTGCCAGACATGCATTTCAGGATAGTAGTTGACATTTAATTAATCCACCATAACCCATAAACAACCAAAAGCTTGTGACTATAGCACTATGATTAATTTATGATTTATCATAAATTGTCTTGAGAAATAGTTCAAATACAGTTAGTTTGGAGAGCACACAGACTGTAAAAATTATTTTTAAATAATTATTTACAACTTGATTATTTCAGTGCATTTTTACAAGGAAATGCTATTTTAGTCTTTCTATTTCAAAATTTCCCATTTAATTCAATGTGAAATTTACTAACAATTTTTGAGAAAATTATTATTATTATTATTATTATTTCAGTGTAGGTGATTTTTAGTGCTTTAGTTAATTTGCTGTTATTTTTTAAAGAGTACTATTTACTGGCCTGTTTATAAATTTAGACCAACATTGTTAAAGGTATTTTTTCTCTATGGTTAAAATACTTTCTGTCCCATATCCAAGCATCTCAACCAGCCCAACACTACAACATAAACTCAACCAATGGTGTGCATTGGGGGGGGGGGAGGGGGCGACGGACTATTTGTGTAACCAACCAATGGCAGGGTGTTTAGGGAAACATGTTTGAAAACATCTTTTTTGCAATTCCTTTTTTTTTTTTTTTTTACAACTAGTGGTACAGTGATACTCATTCCTTCCTTAGAGGCAACCACTCACACACTGTGATCTCCTGTCTGTCCAACTTCCCTTTCTCCTGTAATATCCGCTCTTCAGCACTCTTTATCGCCCCTGCAGCTAGGAGGTGATTCCACAACTGTCTTGCAGGCTTCTTTATAGTATGTGATTAGAGTCTGGCTGGACCTTGAACCTTGTTAGTGTGGTGTAGTTTTCAGGGTTCTAGAATGTATTGGTGAAATTAAAACGTCCCTTGAGGCATTTGGAAATGCATTGAGGCTGGAATGTTGTTTAATAAATAACCCAGCCCTCAGTAACCCTCTTCCGAAAAACACTGGCCAGGCTATAAGTGGCAAAAGCTGGTGGACCAACTTATTGGGAAGCACCAATTTACAAAAAAATAAAAAATAAAAAATTCATACAGTGGCACAATTTCCCTTCTTGTGAGCCAAAATTAGCACCCTTTTAATTCATGAGTTTGATATTTAGCTGGCAAAAACAGTTGCTGACATTGTTTCCTTTCATTCATTTGGCTCGTCTGTGTTTATTTTGCAAAATGATCGCCATTAATTGTGGTATATAACCTCCAGTATGTGCAGTGTGTGGATTTATTATACTATACTGCATGAACTTGAAATTCTGATGGATGATGGTGGGCTAGCACAAAGTATTGTGCTTAGCAGAACATTACATAGATGTGACTAAAGTCAGAAGAGCCCACAGTGGAAGTCTGGTACTGAGTATATGTAATGAAGATTTTACAGACTACATAGTTTATACTGTATGTCAACCATCTTTATCTCATGATTCAAACAGATACACTTTATGGCTCACGTTGGGGGTGTCACAGAACATTTCATACTTCTATTGTTTAACAAAGACTTTGTGCTTCCAGTGTCCAAGCATTCGAGTGAAAGAAAACACTCTCACTCTATATGCACATCCAGAGCAGCTCCTAATGGGATTTCAAATAACTTGTCAAACATCTGGACTTTGTAGCAAGAGCATAGCGTCTGGTTTAACTAGCATTACATAGGCTAAACTGGACCCTTGTGGTCCAAAATGCAATTTGCCTACAAGAAAAGTTATCCACAATGTATCTAATTATACAACCTGGGGCCTGTTTCATAAAACAAGTTGACCAAATAAGCCAGGTTTATTTCAGTTAGCCTGACTTATTGTCAATTGATTTGGTTCAAAATAAGTCAGACTAACTGAAATAAGCCTGGCTTGTTTGGTAAACTTGTTTTACTGGTGGCAGCCGCTGCTGCTGGTGGCATCATGACGCTCCCCCTACAGAATCTGCAAGGTATGAATCCATATTGATACAGTGAAAAAGAATTGGACTTGTTTTATGAAACAGCCCCCTGGTCTCATAAAAATACGTACCTCTGTGTACTTTTTGTGCAACACCGTTTTTACGTACCTTACTGCACGTTTCACCGCAGTTTCAAAGAGAAATGTCCATTGAGTGACGCTAAAACACGGGTTCAATACATGAACCCTGGCATGTTTTTATTACGTTGATACAGGTACATATTGCTGTGTCTTTATTATGTTGCTTGTGGTACGTATTGCGGCGGTTCAGAATTCAAATATCCGTGGACTGTCGCTAAAGGTTAATGCTCTATCGTGTTGGAAATATGCCCTACACCAAACACAACCCTAAACCTACCCGATAGTGTTAACAATCGCAAAACTGATATAAAAACGCATTTGTTGATGCAACCGTGCCATTTCAACTTCCTTATATGCAGATTTGAACTGTTCCTCCTCGCCTCTCAAGTACGTCTCCGTACTCCGTGAGCTACCGCACAAACCTACCGTCTATGAAAACCCATAGATATGAAGCTGGATATGTGCGATGCTAACGTTCAAAAGCATCAGTTTTCAAATCTCCCAGCATATATGCCATGAGACCAGGTAGTAATTATATTTAATAAATAATAATACCTAAAATTCAATGCATTTCAAGAGGTATGAGATTCCTCATTTTCCTTTATCAAAAATGTGCTCAATAGTGAGAATGAGCTTTAAGTGTGCAAATAGGTCCATGTACATTGCGTTCATTTGTTTTTCTTTAATACTACTTAAAGGGGTCATATGATGCGATTTCAATTTTTCCTTTCTCTGTAAGAAAGGGAGTTATTTTTTAAATAATAAAACATAAGAATACGGCTTCATTCTTCATTTTTAAGTTCAGGGGTAGAAAATGGATAAACAGTTTAAATATTACATTTCCACGTAACTGGTCAACCAAAGATCAAACCATTTTAAAAGCGTTTATTGCAAATACAATTAATCTCTCTTTCTCATTAAACAACTACGCTAAAGAATGGCTTGACACAAACTGTACAGGGGCATCACCACAGGGTTTTCTTCTGTTTTGACCCACTTGGACCACTTCTATAATGTTCATTGAGAAATGTGACTGATCCTCATGATTTATTTGATTGAGGTGCAAGTTTGACTTGGCTACGGTGGGCCATTCCAGGCTAATATCCCTAATTGAAAGTCCCCTGCCGAGCGCTTAATCCTTCAAAAATAATATCTTAAATATGGACTATTTAACCAATTCAGCCAGAAAGAGTGATTTAGCGAGACTGATGGGTTGTTTGCTAGCTCACATAATGGGTATTAACAGTAGTAATTGCATTTGTTTGGCTGGCCAATTGCTTTGGGGTGGAACAAATTAAAGAAATTAGAATAACAGATGTTGCAGCATTTGGCTATTTGACAGTATTTATGTTTTGAGTCCAAAGAGGGGGAAAAATAGTGAAGAAATGCTTGTCAAGAGGTCAGATTCTGTTTTTAAGAGCTCGAACCTACACAGGAAGTTCTGTGAAGAGTGCGCGAGGTGGCGGGAAAGTGTAGCGTGACCCATCCCAAAACAGAACACCTTCCTTTTCCTGCTGTTAAGTGTCCTTGTATCCCTTCTCCAAACTTAGAACTCCACTTTTCCTTCATTTTGCTCATGCAAAGGTCTCGGGACATCCAAACATGGACAGTGCTGCTGAGATCAGGTGTGGCTGTCTTATATATAGGCAGAGCTCTTCAGGGCCTCTTTGAGGGAGTTATGGGCAAACATCAGTTTATAGACCGCTAGATAAACATCCACATATTTAGGACTACACAGACCTTCTCATGTTTCCTGGGTCAGAGTCCTGGTGCAAAATTTCAGTATGTCTCCTATCTGCTGGGTTAAATTAAATGGGTGGTACAAATTAAAAAAAAAAAAAAAAAGCCTCAAACTGTCAACGTTGTTACTGTAAGCAGGGAAAAACAAGTAACTGCAACCCAAACAACATAGAAGATAATAACATAATGGGTTCATCATCAGCCTAGCCATTTTACTTTTTGTGGGTTGAAGTGGTGGTTGTGATTTCCAGGATCAAAAAAAAAAAAAAAAAGGATGTCAGGATGCAAAAAATGGGATCAAAGATTATCAAGACAAATTTTGTATTTCTTCAGAATAAGCTTCACCAATGAATCGTTCACAGTAAGACCAAGAACGTGTATTATAAAAATAAAATGGGTCAATTTGGATTCCGTGTTCAGACATGAGGCAAGGAAACCATGGTTTGCCGGACTAAAATTTGGATATGAGCCACACGGAGGGTCTTTTGTGGATTTCTGAGCGTACTTGGCTGTGTATGTGTGTGTTTCAGAGAAAGAAAGTGAGAAATGACCTCAGGGAAGGAGGTTTGTGACCCAGAGATCATTTGTCAATAGGTCCACGTGTTGCCTGTGTGGCCATTATTCCAAACAAAGAGACCCAACAGCCAAGCATGGCATAGAGCCAACAAGCTGTGCTGAAACCTCTCCGGTCTCCCCCTACTGTTTCTCTCAAACACACACACACACACACACACACACTTACTTACTTACTTACATGTACCATATGCATCAGCGTCACACTGCCATGCAAGCCCCACACTCTCTTCCTAGTTTTTTGTTCACATTGAACGTCTATCAAACTGGGATACAATCTTGAGCTTTGTGAGACAGAACAAAAATTTTCCTTTCGTTAAAATGGGAAAATGTTATACACAAAAAGAGACCTAGTTACTTGTATACTAGTAGATAAAACGACAAAAAAGAAAAAATGAAAAACCTGAAAGAACAACCTTATACAGTGCCTCAAAGTAAAACAAAGCAAAGAACATGCACTTCCATTTTTGGTCATTTCATTCCCATCCAGGCTCTTTCTGACTGAACCAAGAGCCGCTTTTGTTTATCAGAAACCTCATCTGCTCATTTTCCACTGCCTTTTGTGTTTAGCCCAACAGGTGCTGGAGCCTGGTGCTAAATAAAAAAAGCACCTTAGACAAAAAAAGGACGATCAAAATGGGCGCTTTTGGTCAGCGCAGCTGCGTCCCATCACTAAAATTGGGCATTTATGTGCAAGCCTGGATTCAAAGATTTATATTTTCAAAGAGATTACATTCTGGTCTCAGCCAGTCATATTGCAGAATAGCCGGGGCTTGTGTGAAAGCTGCCAATAAGACAAAGGAAATGTGAGGATTGGCAGCTAAGCAGGTGCAGGGTAATTAGAGGGGCAGCAGCTGCCAACTCATCTTGGCACAAACACTTTCGTCTTTGCCCCTCCCTCGGTTTTTCCATCTCCTTTCCTTTAAGCTTTCCACTCTAAGCGTGCAGTCGATGTCTGTGCTCCCTCAGAGTGGCTCAGCGAGTCTATTGAGTAATTAGCACTCACTTGTTCGCCAAAATGGAGAATATCTAATGGAAACTAAGCAAACCTTCAGGCGTTCTAACGCCTTTTTTGAAGAGTCTGTTGACAAATGGTCAAAGCAGACAGATTTAAGCCAGCTTTATCAGACGTCCTGTCATGACTGACAATGACAATTTGTGTCTCAGCTATATAAAACCTGCATTGACAACTAGGCTCAAGAACTCAGCATCCTATAGACCGTGTTATGTGCTTCTGCATGCTGCCATTATTTGATGCTCATTGTCTGTTCACAAAAGCTAATTGAAAACTTTTTTGTTAACTGAAATAAAAATGAAAACTAACATAAAATTGAAAAACCTGAATCTGAGCTAAAATACATTTTCATGACTTCAAAACAATAAAATAAAAATTACACACAATTTACTTTATTCTATACTTCTGTGGTAAGAACATAATTAAATACTTCTCTATCTCTGGAGCGGTGGTGTGCCTACTTTGATGTTTTTGTTCTTTATTCTATACTAAAAAAAAAAAAAAAAACTAAACGGACAAATTGAAAAAAAAAAAAAATCGAAATACAACTAAAAACTATATAAATGAAGTAAACTAGACGACTGTATAAATGTCATCTTTGATGACATTCACGAGAACTGAAAAAGGTTTGAATTTGTTTATTCATTCAACAAGTATTCAAACCACTACTGTAAGCTATTGTATGAGCGGAACAATTCAAGTCACATATTTTAGTAAATATGACTATCCATCCCAAACAATGACTGTGTGAATATAGACAGTCACTGTAAAACTGATTATATCAATGTATTTCTGTCTGAAAGTGTCTTTTTTGCACATCTGAAGTGTTATTTCACAGTTATCAGTCAGAATCCTGAGAGTACAGATCCCACTATAGTATGATCCCATTAAGATCAGTTTGGAAATATGACCCCAATAAGATCAGCTTGAAAAAAAAAAAAAGATAGGAACATGATGAGACAGGGATGGACATCATAGGAATAGATGGATAACATCCATCCAAAAGCATCCTACACATTTTTTGCTCACAAAAAAAGAAACTAATTGTTCTATCTTATCCCTTGTCAACCATTCGTTTCCCTGTCCACTTCTGTTATGTGATTTATCCAGAGAGAAGCATCATGTCTGTTCAAACTAGATTCTAGGCTTGCGTCCGTGCCTCCAGGTATAGGGCAGTGAGGGACACTGAAGCCTGGATTAATCCTATTTACAGCATGGCTTTACTCTAATGAGCCTGATCTAAGGCCCCGTCCACACGGAGACGCGTTTAGCTGTATACGCATAAATTTTGTATCGTATAGGCGTTTCGTCCAGACGGATCCGGCGTTTTGGGGGAGTGAAACCGATATTCTTTGAAACCGGGTCCCAGAGTGGATAAATCTGAAAACGCCGCCCATGCGTTTTCGTGTGGACAGCGAATCCGTATATTTTCTGAAACGATGACATCATCAGCCCACGTCTCGCCCCTAGTCAGACACCGCTACGTCACGTAACAGCAACAAAAAAAAAGTATTTTTATTAACTAACATTAACACAGATTAATAAATGTATTGTTCCATGTTCGTTTGTATACCGCGCGCAAGGTTTATGCGCATAGTCCAAGTCTTCTTCTCCATTTTTAGTGCATCTCTGTGGCAGAATTACAGCACCACATGCTGGTCTGGCATGTATACTACATCGTTTTGTGGTGGTTTCGTGTGGACGCAGATATTTCTTGAGACTAGGTGAAAAAAAAAGATCGGATAGGGAAAGCTCTGGCTTCGTGTAGACGTAGCCTAAGAAACACACTCCAGCCAGACCTGCCTTGGTGATGTCATTACCCGCTTCTCTGTCCATCCAACTGAGTGGGTTCAGCTGTATGTCGATTTTAACTGTGAATTTAAAGTGGCAGTCCATCCAAAAATGAAAAATTCTGTCGTAATTTACTCACCCTCATGTTGACCCCAAACCTTATGAAAGATGTTTTGATGAATGTCCATGCTGGTTTATTTAATATAATGCAGTAGTTCCTAAACCTGGTCCTGGAATACCTCAACAGTTCATATTTTGGATGTTTCTCTCATCTGACACAACCATTACAGGTCTTGAAGTCATTACTAATGAGCCGATAAGTTCAAGTGTGTTTTATTAAGGAGACAAACAAAATGTGCAGAGTTGGGCATACTCCAGGATCAGGATTGGGAACCGCTTGGAAGCTGACCATTAATAATGGGTAAACCAGGGGATCTCAACTCTGGCCCTCGAGGTCCACTTTCCTGCAGAGTTTAACTCCAACCCTAATCAAACACACCTAAACAAGCTAATCAAGGTCTTCAGGATCACTAGAAAGTTACTGGTAGTTGAGTTTGATCAAGGTTTGAGCTAAGCTAAGTGGACCTCGAGGGCCAGAGTTGAAAACCCTGGGATAAACAATTGGATAAGCTGGATGTGGATTAAAAAAAATAATAAAGAAGGCACCTTAAAAGCGTTTCATCAGTCCTTAACACCAATTCCTTTTTGTGGCAAGTTTGAATATGTGCGATCAACAATAAAATCTGAAAGCTATGGCAGAGAGCAAGGAACTTGACAGCACCTGATCATTTTGTTAAATGGAGAACAAGCAGTGTGAACATTCTTCAAAATGCATATATTTGGAAGAAAGGAAGTCAGTTTGGATTGACAAAGAAAAGTTAATAATTTTCATTTTAGTTATTGGGTGAATTAATCTTTAAAGATACTCAAAGGCCACCAGAGAGATATTAAAAACATTTGTTTTGAAATTTGCCACTAGAATTTTTTTGAAATATGCTGCTCCTATTTAAATTGTCTTCATTATCTCTTGTAACTTTGTCGTCTTCTTGTCCATAAATGACCCTAACAAGTTTAAATTTATCTCCATCTTGCCTTTTATAATTTTGTAGTTGTGTTCGAGTTAGTGCCTCTGGGCCAACCTTTCGTTCTCCTTAGGAGTGTTTAATATTTCACTAATTAGTACAGACTACCACACAAGACACTTTGAAGCTCTTAGAAAATGTTTTTTTAAAGGATCAATAAGGAAAATTAAGTCCTTATGTTGGGAGACTGATTTGCAGTTCAGAGCACCTCATGCGGCAGGCAGATTTTCTGTGTGCAAATCTATCTCAGCTAGATCTTAAAGTCATTAGAGAGCCGATGATGGGATTCAGAGTGCTGACAAACAGAAAATGTATATATCCAAAATATCAAAATCAGACAATGCGATCATAAGCAGAAGGAGCAAAAAAGAGAGGCAACACTTTACAAACAGAACCTATGCGTTAACATTATTGTAATAGCCAACATGTAAGGACAATGAACATTACTTTTAGAGTATATATTTATATGCTCATTTCTACATATAGCCTACCAATACTTATACACATACAAGATATACATTTGTAAATGTTTTAAATTAACAAGAGATAATAATTATATTGAGTTATATTATATAATAATATATATATTAACATTAACATATACAGTATATTTTAACAGATAACATTAACATATATATTGCAAATCATTACCAATGCTACAGCATCTGTTGTGATAGATGCATTCAAGCTCAAACTTGCTCAAGACCTCACAAAAATAGGGTTAAGAAAGTTTTAGCAGCCTTACTAAGCCTGCACCCATGCATGCATGTCCAAACTATTGTAGTCCGTTATAACATATTTCACTTAACCTTTTTATGTACTTACCCTAGCTGTAATATGCAAGTATTTCAATGCTTTAGTGATAAGTGTAATCCTAATTCTTATCCTTTGTTGTCTCTTATTCTGAAAGATAGAAAGAAAAACCGTTGTGTCACAGATATTGCTTCATTCTGTTTGCACAGTAGCCTTGCATATAATTAGGGAATAAGTCATTTGCTGACCTGTTAGCCTTGTATTTTAGGGATTAATCTCTAAGCAAA
The DNA here is from genome assembly GCF_001515625.1 of Sinocyclocheilus rhinocerous. Classification (NCBI taxonomy): domain Eukaryota; kingdom Metazoa; phylum Chordata; class Actinopteri; order Cypriniformes; family Cyprinidae; genus Sinocyclocheilus; species Sinocyclocheilus rhinocerous. The sequence goes on from NW_015635022.1 coordinate 533,393, forward strand.
CCATCTTGCGTCCTTCATCCTGATGGAAATTAGTTACGTCCTTATAGAACTAAATATAGAGGGTTGGAGAACTGCTTTTTCTCTTTCGCTGTTGTTTGCTGAGCCACTCAAACATACTGTAATGGGTCTAAGAGGGTTTATCTGAGACGAGAGCTAATCAACAGTCTCTGTGGGTCATTGTCGATACATAGACAATTTTCACACTTATTCGTCACACATCTTGACCTCCACATTTTTTTTTATCTTCTAGTCGTTTCCTTGTGTTTAACCATCTCTTTCTCTGCCTTTCAAACCAACACTGCTGTGAGGATGCTAATGCAAAGCACCTTATAGTGTCCTTTATTCACAATAAACTTTGTAAACAAATATCGCACAAGGTAGATATCAAAATATTAAAATACCCATCCAGCCATTCTTCAAACCTCTTATCCTCTCTAGGGTCACATGAAGGCTGGAGCCTATTATTTAAATACGTAAATTATTTTTATATGGTTAGAAAACTGTCCCTATATACAGTGGGTACGGAAAGTATTCAGACCCCCTTAAATTTTTCACTCTTTGTTATATTGCAGCCATTTGCTAAAATCATTTAAGTTAATTTTTTTTCCTCATTAATGTACACACAGCACCCCATATTGACAGAAAAACACAGAATTGTTGACATCTTTGCAGATTTATTAAAAAAGAAAAACTGAAAAATGCTCAGTATTTAGTAGAAGCACCCATTTGATCTAATACAGCCATGAGTCTTTTTGGAAAAGATGCAACAAGTTTTTCACACCTGGATTTGGGAATCCTCTGCCATTCCTCCTTGCAGATCCTCTCCAGTTCTATCAGGTTGGATGGTAAACGTTGGTGGAAAGCCATTTTTAGGTCTCTCCAGAGATGCTCAATTGGGTTTAAGTTAAATGATTTTAGCAAATGGCTGCAATATAACAAAGAGTGAAAAATTTAAGGGGGTCTGAATACTTTACGTACCCACTGTATATATATATATTTTTTTTTTCTGATGCTGATGTATAAGCTATACATACAAAATCCATTTTACTGAGTAAGTTAAATAATGTTCTCCCTCTCAAAGGTGGGCTCTTAGGATGAACGGCTAATTTTAACAAGCTAATTAGCACCGGCAGGCCACTTTTAGCGCTAATATTTCGAATGCACAGATGAGGTCTAAATACAGGGTACACTCCAGCGGGGCTATCAGTTACAAAAGGAGGAACAGCAGTCTTCAGCTGGTTTGAGTGCTGAGCTATGATAAACTAAGTTAGCCTACCTCTAAACTACCGTAATACGCTATTTTAGGCTGCGATGAGTGGGGAATTAAATTCAGTGTACGCAAACACTTTGCTAGCACAGCATTTCATTCATATTTTGCATTATTTTTGGCAAATGGGCAAGGAGCAGTGGGTATGTTGTGCTTATAGTACTATGCTAGCCTACTATTACATTACTATAAAGTTCTATTCCAAGCAGTCAATGAGTAACTGGTATAAATGGTAAAGATTGTAAAGAGACACTCCCTGGCAGCCATTTTGGAAACAACTTTAGCTGTTGTAAATATGTAAAATAGTAGTGCATTACATGTACACTAGCTGTCTTGAATTCACTTTTACTGTATGCATACTGTACTGATCCAGAGATGTGAACAGTAGGACACAAGTTAGATCTTTGAATTTGTTTTTTATGTTTGTTGAATTAATAGACTCTGTAGCATTTATGTTTTTGGTAAAAACCAAAAACTTCTGGACAATAAATAAATAAAAGAACATAAAAAAAAGAGCAAACCAGACTAAAGTAATCTAGCTGGTCTCCCAGCCTGGTCAAGCTGGTGTTCACTTGGTCTCCCAGACTGGACAGTTGACAAATGCCTAAACAAACCCTCTAAAACAGTTGAGCCAAGGCCCACTAGGGGGCCTCAGGAAAAAAAAAAGTTTTATTTTTTCCCCCAGTATGATAGACAGTGAAATCTGTAGGACTGATTAACTGCCCAATAGTTGTTGATAATCTAGGATCTACCATTTAATAAAACCATACTGTATAATACGAATAGCTAATCTTACAACTGATAGCTAACTGTGTATCCCACTTCTGTCCCACAGACAGTGAAGTCGTCCCTCCAGAACTTCTCCGCCCACGATCCTTCACCACAGTACGTGGATCCACCTCTTTACGACGTGAAGCAGACACCTCCCGCCTGTCTGTCAGTCTTTGCGATCTTAACCTGCAACAAGATGATGCCAGGCTTCGACTCCCTCCCGCCCCTGTCGCCTGTCCCATTCCTCAAAATTCCATGAACTCCCAGCAGTCATCACTGCTTCCTTACACCTTGGAATGTGACCTACGTTTCCACCAGCTACGAGGTGCCCACATCAAAACCCTTAACGAACAGACTGTGGCCCGATCTGAAAACAACCGTGAAGAACGCACACTGGTCTTCACAGATCGCCCACTACGAATTGGTGAAACCATCTTCATCAAAGTCATTAAGTCCAGCCCTGCTCGATCTGGGACTCTCTCATACGGTGTGACATCCTGTGACCCAGCAGTGCTTCGCCCTAGTGACCTCCCTTACAATCCTGAAGCGCTGGTTGACCGTAAGGAATTCTGGGCGGTGTGCAGGGTGCCTACTGCTTTGCAGAGTGGCGATATCCTGGGTTTCCTGGTCACACAGGAAGGGGAAGTCATTCTGAGTCATAATGGTAACAATGTGGGGATGCAGGTGTGTGTGGACAACTCACGACCACTCTGGATGTTCTTTGGACTGCATGGTGCTGTCACGCAGCTGAGGATTCTAGGTAAGCAAGCCAAATCTGCATTATCTAGGTGTGTTAGTCCGACTTTCAAAAAACAAACTTAAGGTGCTTTCACACAGGCAGTTTAGTTCAAAACAGGGCATGGTTCACATTCAAAATTGGTAATGTTAAAGCTGTCATGAGGACCTGGGACCGCACTAGGGTACAGAACCCGAGAACACCTGTAGGACGTGGTCTGAAACTGTGGCGCAATTTGCATGAATGTGAGAGCAGCTCGAACTTGGTGTGTACTTGTTCAAGAAAAATGTTAAAATGATAATTAAGACATTTGCTATAGAATGTAAGATTAAAAAAAAAAAAAAAAACGATGCCATTGCTATTATTGGTAACAACAGATTAATTTCAAAACTTGAATTTTGTTGATAACAAAAATACAGGCACACTCCAGTAACCTTTCAGAACACCAGACAGCGCTCCAGGTCTCACCCACACACCTGTGACTGACACGCTCTCAATAAAGTTTGAACTAAACAAAGGACGTGCAGACGAAAACGTATACAGCTAAAACAGGAAGTATTACAGGCGTTTGTGTGGGAGGGCTGTGACCTCTGTTAGCTTTGTATGCACTCTCCAAGATGTCTGTGTCGCTGGAAGCACGTTCCCCTCCCTCCACCAATGCGCTCACCCCATCTCATTAGCATGCGGTGAAGGAATGGAAATGAGAAAGTGAAGAGGAGAGTGGGCGATTCACACTTCATTTGAGAACATTCATTTGAGAACCTTTCTCTCGTTTACATCTCTTTTCTCTATTTCTCATTCCTATTTCCCCTCTTAGCATAATGTTTTTGTTTTCAAGATTTAAGGTTCAAAACATCATTGTAATAACAATTTACTTGTTAGAAAATGGTCTCATTGTGCTCATTCAACAGTAACGGCAGAGGGAATATACAATGAAGTCATGAAAAATGAGGAAACCTGAAAGAAATACCAGAGCTTGCAAGACTGCAAAAGAAAAAGGTTTTATGTAATCTTAGGTTTTAGACTTTGGTTCTAGGTAAATTAAGAGAATAAATATAACAATATTAATCAATATATTATTACTAATCTGTAAGTAGATAACCTTTTTGATTCGCAAAATGCCACCAATTAGCATAATACCTTGCAAAAAAATAAAGAGAGAGAGAGACGGCGTAATGATACTAGAGATGTGAATGTTGTAACCGTGTTACCATATGTTGCCATAGACAATGGTTATTATACAATCATGCTAAATGCCATGATTGATCAGGAGAATCAAGTATTCCAGAGAGCTGTGTAATAAAGACAGCCGCCAGAAAGACCAATCACAATTCAGAATGCAAATAAATCCAAGGAAGATGACTGAATCACAATTCAGTATGCAAATATTGACTGTTAGTATGCATGCAGTGACTGTCGGTTAGATTTCACCACCCTGCAAACACTAATTACATCTAGTGGTAATAAATGAAATGCACAAACACATGCATATAATAGACATAATTACTTCTTTCTCGACTTTCTCCATCACCAGTTTATTGCAGGTGTCTCTAGCAGACACCTGCAATAAACTGCAGATAAACTGGTGATGGAGAAAGTCGAGAAAGAAGTTTATTGCAGGTGCCTGCTAGTTACAGTAATTGATCATTCAACGTATGCTTTCCCCATGACGTCAGTAAGAGCACACATGGTAACAGAGACTATATGATTGGTTTAAAGACAGAGACAGGAAAAGTCACACTTGTCAACAGAAAAACAGAAACACACCTGCTTTCATCACTGATAATAACAGGAAATGCTTCTTGAGCAACAAATTAGCATATTATAATCATGTGACACTGAAGACTGGAGTAATGACTGCTAGAAATTAAGCTTTGCCATAGCAGGAATAATTTACATTTTAAAATATATTAAAACAGGAAATAGTTTCTTTAAATTGTAATATTTCACAATATTCATTTTCTGTTTTTACTGTATTTTTGACCAAATAAATGCAGCCTTGGTGAGCATACGAGACTTTTGAACAACAGTGCATACTGTACATATGAAATATACTTGCTCTGGAATCAAAATAAAATAAAATGGAATAAAAGTGACATTTACTTTACCAAATCAATACTGAATGCAGAGCACTGCCCCAGTAATTTCAGTTCGAGACCCCTAATGTAGGGCATATGTGAAGACATATGAAGCTCACACCTTTACTTAAGCATAAACAGCATTATTTGACAGATGAACTGTTTATACCATGCAAGCTGGTTTAGTCAGTACCCCTTTGGTATTCAAAATACAGAAAAGCCTTTCTGCCATGTTGGCACATAGTGCTCATTTTACACATGACAGAAGGCTTTAGAGAGGCCCGACTTTCTCTAATAGGTTTTTTTTAAGTCTCTCCATCTACGGGTGGAGGTTAGAGAGACTCAGCTGTTCTTGTGTCCCTGTTAATCTAGTAGAGACACTCATGAAGAGGCCTGGCCCTTGTGATCCAGGACCAGTTGCTGAGGCCTAGAGAAGGGGATTTATGATATGTCTATGTGTGGAATGACAAGAAGGTGGAATGGCATGTCAGACTCACAAAGGATCACGCTCAGTGGACTCCACCCCATATATAACCCCTCATCCCATCTCCATCTTAATAAAAAATCATGCTGTAGGACTAACATACTGTATGCAAAAATGTGAGCAAAAAACAAATCAAACCACTGACGGACCTAAAACAAGACCTTGGGGAATCTCACTGACTCCCATCTCAGGACTCGCAAAATCGCTAGCCCGACGTCCCGGTGTCCTGACATTTTATCCTACCCGTCAGATTGTCCTACCAGGGTTTACTGCGCATGCGCACATCAATATTGCGTCCTTTTTCTCATGCTGAACAACAATATTTAATGTATCTGCATTCTGCATTACTATAAGGGTAGGTTTAGGGTTGGGGTAGGTGTAGACTTTAATAAAACACAATCTAATGGGTAGGAAAAAAATTATTTATTGTTGGTTTCCTGTAGCTGTATATAACACACAATTACTGTATTTGCATTACTGTAATTAGGTTTAGGGTTGTGATGGGTGTAGACGTTAATAAACCATAATTTTACAGGTAGCATTTTTCGTTGTCGAATTGTACT
>NW_015635022.1:540065-578827 GCF_001515625.1 Sinocyclocheilus rhinocerous
TATGTTTGTCAGTGGTGCTCAGGATCTGCAAATCATTCGCCATCGTCCTCAGTCATCTCCCCTTACTCTGTTTATGTGGTAAGTGAAATTTTATGTACTGTAATGTAACAGTCAACCGTTAGCAATCTATTGTGTTTTCCAGTCGGGCTACCAAAATATATCACTGCCCTGCCTGACAGGCTATCTTGAATAGTGATATAAAATCCCTTCCTTGATTCGCGTTGTTCACTCGCTTGTAGGGGTGAAACGGATCATAGTTTATCATTTACACGTGTTACTAAGTCTTACCAATTTAAACATTGAAGCGTTTTAAACCATTCATGTGCATGAAGAATTCAGTTCAATGCTCAAAGCGCGCACAGAGCGGCGTTTCAGGCAGAGCACGAACACAGAATTGATTCCTCTTTAGCTTGAACAGACACATACATGCAAAATTATCACAAAATAACTATCTCGGCAAGTGTTTTCATGTCTTGAACGTAAACAGTGGAGAAAGAAATCGCACGTGCATCATTAAATTGGATCCGTGCGTTCGGTCTTAAAGGGGCAGCAGCCTATAAATACCTGCTGTTTAAGCGCCACCTGCTGTCAGAGAGTAACATTTGAGTCTCATTCAGCCCGTCTGCTGTTTTTGTTTCGTTCAGATTTTTTATGTAGTATGATCTGTGACTCAAAATGTGATATGATAATGTAATATAATCCGAACCATGAGATTTGTGATCCGTTGCACCCCTACTCTCTTGACTTGTTATTTGAAGAAAAAATACAATATCTTTTATTCGGGCTAATTAAATTCATTTTTGGGCTACCAAAATCTGAAGAATGCCTGCCCGAAGGGCTACCAGGGATTTTGAAATGTTGCGAGCCCTGCATCTAATATTGTCATAGACCTCATCCAGAGTAAATGCGCACTACACACACACTAGCCTCAGAGGATCATGTATTCATGGATTTTAGGTCAGCTTAGTTTCAGTTCAGCCAATTCTCCCTCTCATATACATACACATATATGTCAGAAGATCCAGTATACTAGAAATGAGGTCTCTTCAATTTAATTCAGTCTCAACTCTACAGACTACATTAAAAGCCCCAGAATTAGGGGTGGAAACTGTTAGGAAATTAATGAGTCTGGTTCCGATTCAGATTCCAATTAATGACTTTCCTAATGATTCCATTAACAATTCTATTAGAACTTAAACAGATCCCCTCCCCTCCAATAATTGGTCACATACACCATATTTAATCATGTATTGTAACAAAACAATCCATATCAAAAAAAAATTTCCTTATATTAAAGTACTGTTTTGTACAAAACTGAATATGTATTTTTCACTACATGTTGCTATATGAGCAACCAATCAGTAAATAGGCTGAATTTATTTGCAGTTCAGTGAATAAATCAATAAATGCTCCAAATGGTGATCTCTCACTGAGCAAATTGCCGTTCCATTTTATTCAAGCTGTATAGATTAGGTCTGTTAGTTAAAATGCAAGGTGGCTTTCTCGTTTGGTTGCCTGAGTGTCGGATCTGTTAACTAAACAAGCACCCCCATAACATTCACAAATGCAGCATCTGTGCCATTACACAATACTATATAGTTCTGAAAAGAGGGTGACAGTTACAATAACAGCTTTTTTGAAGTTTCTATTATAGGCTACAGCTCCTTGAAAGATCATTTTGAAATGCTCAATGTTCATTGACCATCTGATATATATATTACACAAAACATGCAAAACTTTTTACAGCAATCTCTGATTTGATTGGCTTTACACAATATTTGACTCGGTAAGCACAGTTCTACAGGCCAGAAGTCATGTTTAAAGGTACAGGGTTGCACTGGAAAGTTTGTGCCATCACAATCATAGTCAAAAGTTTGGCCCTGCGAACCATTTACATAGTTATTTAACATTATTTATAACAAAATAAATTTAATGAATCACATTAAAAATGTCACCTGTTTATATACTATGTGTATTTTCAGGCTCCACTTTCTTGGGTGATGCTCGTGACCCGTCCAGCCCTGGCTCACCCTCTGCCTCGCCCCTTTCACCCTCAGGCCTGTGCAATGGAAGTCCAGAGCCCAGTCTTAATGAACGTGGCTGTTCTGCTGCCTTCTGCAGCTCCACTGAAGGTCTGCATGTCTTTTCATACATATATTGCATTTTAGGATTTCCTGGAAAAACAAATGTGCACATTTTAAGTAGCATTTGTCATTTATAAGCATGAAGTTAAGATCATTTTAAGATTTTATGATAAAGATGGCACTGTATTTTGGTCTTTTTCTCACACAAAGCTTTCTTATGGCCTAGAAGACTTGGATTATTTTGGACCATTTTTTATGTCACTGCTGCATCCTTTGTTGTCTTGAAAGCCTTATGGGATCTACTTGCCTGAAGTAACTGCTATAATTATAAATTAATAAATGGTAATCAATTTTTTTCTGTCATTCTCTGTCACAGGAACAACACCCAACTCACCCGTCAGTCTCCCTAAATCCCCCACTTTCCCATCTGCCTCAGGCTCATGGCCGGATGAGTGTTCTATCTGCTATGAAAACACAGTGGACACCGTCATCTACGCCTGCGGACACATGTGTCTCTGCTACACCTGCGGTCTCCGCCTCAAAAAAATGGCCAACGCTAGCTGTCCTATCTGTAGGAGAGCTATCAAAGACATTATTAAGACCTACCGGAGCACTTAGGGGGGGGCCTCACTCCCCAAACCCAAGTCTCATAAGGGCCATTAAGGATCTCTAATAGATCTCTGTTTCAAGAGAGGGTTGGTGTCACAGTTCAGGGACTTGCTCTGGCACTGCATGGGTCTCTGTTCCCATGGCGATGACTTTTGAACCCCTTGAACCTTCAAGGCTCAGGCATCCATTCACAAAGGTCTTTGGTATTTCATGCTTAAGTCTCTGTTGCTATGGTAACCAGTGATGTTGCTGCTTTTTAGAAGCATCTGGCTTTTCAACTGACGTAACACAAAAATCATAGACAGTATCTCATCGAATTCAGGACATTTCAGGTGACACAGGAGATAATCAAGGTTGCACATCTCCCATTTCTTCTACCTTCTCTGTGAGCCATAATAGACTGCATAATAGACTCTCATTCATAGCATAGCTGCATATCCTTTAAAGCTGGACTCATATTCAATAGGGGGTGTTACAGTGTTATTTTTTCCTTCTGCTGTCCTCTCTAGTCAAATCAGCTAAAGCACTTTCACCATTGAAATTCATACAAAAGTGTTTCAGTGTTTCACAATTTTTGTCTGTGCTGGGCTGAGACAGAAATACAGATAATAAGGAACAGTGCTTTTCATACCTCACTATTTCATGCTAATTGTGTAACCAAAAGCTTGCCTTTATTACATGCTCTAAAGTGAGTTGATATGGAGGTCTTTGTGCATTGATGACTATTTGATCATGTGTTTCGTAATGTAATATGAAGCTTTGGCAGGTAGCAGGTGAAGTCAGCTAATGGTCCGCTATAATTTCGCTTATGCGTGCATTCTACAAGCAGGACATTGTGGTGTAATTAAAGAGATATAATTTGTTATAAAAATACACAGGAATGATTAACCAATGAGTCATGTGGCAGATATACATATATACAGTTATATAACAACTCATTTAAAGAACATTAATATTGAATATCTTAATTGATCCAACGGTGCTGGGAAATGTAATCGCCATAGAGAAGTGTGGTTAAATAGAGCACCTCATCTCACGACCCCAAAACATGTTGGCCTAATCAAACCTTGATTTACTGTGAACTTGTTCTTGACTGTCGATCGGAACACGCACACTCTGGGTTTTTTGCTAAAGCAATTGCAATGTTGCCATGGAGAGCAAAATCTAGGAAGAAGGAAAACAGCCTTGAGGCATTAACCAATGAAAGAGTCATTTGTGCTGAGAGGATATTTGATTTGCCCATTTAATCCATATTTCTCCCAGCACCCCACCGCCGACAGTTTCTGTAGGCCAAAAATGGTGTGTATGGGGATAATAGTGAGTGCAAGCCACTGATGAAATAGCAAATTGGAATGGAATATGTTTGGAAAAAAGGCTGGCTCAGTGTTCCTGCTGGTGCGGAGAAAGAAAAAAAGCTGATTATCAAAAAGATTATCAATTTCTTTTTGACTCACCCCCAAAGCCAAAATCATATTAAAGGGGTCATGAACTGTCTTTTTTTTTTTTTTTTTGTACTGTTTCAAGATTTTTACATCAAAAAAACATAATATTTTAGCAGTAATAGGCTATTTTCTGTCCAGTTTTGACCCCCCTCATCAGAACGCTCTGTTTGAATAGGCGTGGCGGATTGTAGACTCAGAAGTAAACGCCCACTACTATGATTGGCTAACAGTTGTGTATGTTTGACAGCTACATCCTTCATAGATGGACGCTGCTGTGATTTAGGTAAAAAACACATAAATACTCAGTTCATATCAAACGATCTGTAATAACAGACAAAGCAATAGTGATCACGTAATAAAAACAGTTACTCACACTTGTGTGGTGCGACTATGTTGGATCCAATATAGTCGCACAGCATCGTCTTTTAGTTTCAATCGTTCAGCAAGTCCGGCGTCTAATTGTGCCTTGTTTGTAAACGAATCCGCGGTGAAATGAAGTGAACAAACGACCAACCTTTTACTGACGCAGTCTGGAACTTCATTAAAAATAAAGCTAATCCACTCTTTCCTAATGCTGGGATCCGATGGAAGGTTATGCAATGACTGTGTTTGTCCACAATTTGGCACTGCACAGCGTCTTGTTGTCTTCGGAGCCATCTTTATTGTTTGGTTTCTGTGTAGACCTGCGTTCGTCTCTCTCGTTATTTACAATACGTGTGCGAATCAGTGGGCGGAGCTAAACAGGCAGTGATGTGGAAGCAGGCGTTGATCTTCTTTTGTGGAGGCGGGGTTTACCCGCTTTATTATGTCATAGAGCAGCACATTCCTCAAGCTGTCGTTTTGGCAGATTGGCTTCAATATAAGCTGTTTTTAGACTAATGAGAAAGTTTTGAGTTCTGAAACTTACAAGATGTTTTTATAGTACGATGACCTCTTATATGTCAAAAGATCAAGGGAATTTTGATTTCTCAGTTCATGACCCCTTTAAAAGTAGCATTTGACAGGAGAGGTCTCTTTTGGATCTTTACAAACTGTGTCCAAACAGCTTCTCAGGGTTATTTATTAAGGACAATTAAGGTATAGAAAGTCTTGTTGCTGTAAAACATAGTTGATTGGATGTTCTAGGAGACAGGACCATTGAGAGGTGAACTACATCCCTTATCTCACTGAGAGATTGATGAAGTTAATACAGTTTTATATTGTAAAGGTGAAATGCTTAGATGAATCTCACAAAGCCTGCCAAGAATATGTCTGTCATATTTCACCTCAAAAAGAAAAAAAAAAAAAAAGAAATTGCATTTTGTTTTCAAGACAATTAAATATTTAATATTTGCATTGACATTATTCATGACAATTAAGCAAATATTCCCTCTAAATAAAAAAAAATGTCCATTGAGGTGCATAGTCTGCATACTGAAAAATAATAATAATAATAATGGTATATAGTCGAAATTGTATTTAGAGTAGTATGTATAGTACTGTTCATTTAATTTGATTTAAAATAAAAAATAATAATATCCAGGTCAGCGGACAGCAGTAGCAGGTTTGATTTTTGGTTCTAGATCCCCTACAAACGTCACTTCAATATCCCACACAATCTATGATCCACATCAACAGCTGGAAAAGTCTCAGTTTTATAAAAATCCAGATCATATTTTACAATTTATGGGAAATAAGCAAAAGAGGACATGATTATGTGCATTTGTGTGTGCGTGTGGATGTGGATGTTAAAACGACTCAAGAGCAATTTCAGTGAACTACAATGGACGGCAGGCTAATATTGTTCATAATTAGCAAGTTAGCTTGTGTAAAGCAATCGTGATGACTGGCGCTTAAATTCATGCTGCTATTAGTATTAGCCAGCTCTCCTTCAGGCAATGCTAACACCATGTCGAGAAAATGTCCTGTCACTCTTGACAGGAAATTCAGTTCAGAGTTTTACTCTATTGTTTGGAGTGGTGATTCACTTTTGAATGTTAATTTATGTTCATTAGAGGAACCTATTAGAATAGCTGTATCTGAGGTGTTGCTATAGCTTTGTTTTTATTATTGTTTTTTCCCTCTTGTTTTAATTATTGGACTGAAAATTATGATTGTACAGTTTGCTTGTCAGTCCTCTGTGGTTTATACGGAAGTGTGTTTCTTGAATTTTGTGCTGGTTTTCTTGTACCCAACATGCTGAACTGAGCAGTACACCCACCAGGGGCTTCACAGTAAACAATCAGAACCAGATTTTGTTGGGAACAAGATAAACGAAAGATTATGAACTCTCCCTTTGATATCAGGTGTTTTATGATTGGCAACATATTTTGTTCGGAGGTGTCTATTTATGGTTGTTCTACCGAACTGAGTTTGCTAAAAGTTCATACAGTTCTGGAAATGTCCTGAAGGCCCAATATTTGTGTTTAGAGCTTTCATTAAGATTTTTGGAAGACAAATTGACCCAAGTTTTTCATGAAAAAACTCTTTGCACTTTTTCTGTAAATTTCAGTCACTCTAAAAGATCATCAATATTCCCCCGAATTTATTTTTCTTTCCACCCAGTTTTGTAACGTATGACTTTTGCACAGTTTAGGGTGTAATATAAGGGCAATCATTGTGTTTCTGTCCTTACCGACACGCCACAGTTGGAATCACTTTTGATTGTTGTCGACCCTGTAATGTACTTTATTTATGTACCGTGTGTAGAGTACGGTGTGTGAATCGGATGTCATTTACCTTTCCTGTTTTGAATTATTTTTAATCAAAGCTCTAGATATAATGAAAACAGCCATATTCGCACACTGGCCAATAATTTTGTTTGTTTCAGGAAAAAAATAAGTTTTGATGTTTTGTGAAGTAACCACAAATGGGATCAGGGATTGCATAAATTATCACCCCAACCTTAAATAATTTCAATTTCAATGTTGATAAAATCTGAATATTTTTTCAATGGTGGTGAAAACAGAAGCTTTTTTATCTTATTATATATACATGTTTCAAGAAATGATTGGAATTGCTTTTCTTTATTCTTGTAATTGTTGTTTCCAGTGTGTTTCCTTCACTCATTACCCATTGGTGAACAGCGGGACCAATCTAATATTGAATCAAAGAGGTATGATTCATCTTTCCCAGCTAGGGTTCATTCAAGGGCTGTTAATTGAATCATTGATTCATAGAGTCCATGAGGTCAGTAGTGATTTAGTCACGAGAAATGTCTCAGCTTATTGTGGCATTCAGTTTTTGACTCAAACCCATGTTCAGATTTGTTTTCTTCTTTAAGTCTGTGATCAGTTTATGAAGCTTTGTTATGTCTGAGTCAAATATGACTGTGTCAATAAACTTTGCAGATGCGTTACAGCAAGTGGTGTGTCTACTGTGCCCTCTTTTTTCAAATGTAAATATTTATGACATTTTTAATCAACTGTTCTTCATGTGCATTCATTTTACACCTCTATAACACAATTCCCACAATTTAAAACCGTGAGAAATGCTTGAACTGGACCTCCTATAAAGTGATCACTAACTCACTGCATCGGACCAAGAACCAATTCAAAATTAAGTCTGAAAATATACCGTATGAACCATGATGGCAACCTGACCCTGAACCAGAAAATAAATATGGACGGTAACAGGAACACTTGATATGCCTGAGATCAGAGGTGTGCAGATGAAGGATGAAAGGTGTCTTTGATGCTGTGCTCTGGAGCTGAGAGGAGGATGAAGATCTCCCCTCATAGTTAGGGGTACATGTTTCTGAGACCAACCAGAGAGACAACCCACTGTGAACACACTATTTCCATCCAGATTTAGTCATTTGACATGTTGGGTCAAGCCTGTTTAAGGCTGCCCTCTCGTGGACAAAATTAATTTCTCGTGCTCTGTTTTTTTTTTTTTTTCTAATCAAATCTGTATCTCTCATGTGACGATTACGACAGCGTTCATAAACAAGTAGAAATGACTGAGTGACTTCATTCTTCACATATTACAACTCAACCTTAAGAGCTGCACAGACTATTGTGCTTTACCAGTCCTTCTGTTATGGCACTGCAGTCAGCTTTACTGACAGTCAGCGTACAGCTTCATCTAACATTTGCACACTGGTCAAATATTTATCTATGTTTAAATAAATAAATACCTGAAATAAAAATGTAATTTGCAAAATAATGAAATAATGATGTAATTTACTCACACCCTCGAGTCGATGATTTTCAGAATATCCATTTTAAAACAAAGTAGGTTTGTGTAGCGAGTAAATATAAGAGTTGGTATACACTGAAAATACTCCTTCCGTTGACCACGCTGTCGAATTTTTTTCCCGCCCGAGTATATTCAAATATGGCGCGGCTAGGTCGGTCACGTGAAATGCGAGAACCAATGGGGTTTGAGGTCTTACGTCAAACCTGGCGCAACGCGTGTATGAGCGGACGCACTGCCAATCAATTATAACAAAAATTAGTAACGGAAAATCTCATAATAATAAATTAATTTACATTTAAGCCTAGGTCCATGCATTTGGCATATGCTTTTATCCAAAGCAATTTCAAGGTACATATTCAGTTCTTGCTTTACCTGGGAATTGAACCTAATTGACTTTGGCATAGAGTGGTGCAGGGTTGATGTATTTTTGTAAGCTAAAACACTGAGCGTTGTAGCACTTCCGGTTCTGTCCTGAAGTCAGTTTTTTTTAAATCGGTTTTTCATTAAATGCCTGACATCAAGCACAGATATTTACATTCATATTTATTCTACAATATATACCCCATTGTATGTGTTTTTAAAGCTTTTTTTTAGTGATGGTGATGTTGAAGTCATATGACCATGGTGTAGTTCGTTAGCCTATGTTTATCTTTTTACTTCTGGCAATTGTATTTAAGCTTCAGGTTCATATTAATTTTTTGAAGATTATCATAATGAACAAAACATCGAAGAATAATAAACTTTTCTTGGTGACAGAGCTTATTTTCGGCATCAGTCCAAAAGCCAATTAAACCAGGATGATTCTAATTTCCGGGCTGGCCTAGTACATCACCACTGTAGCGCTCTATTGCACAATTTCATCCATCAATACATGTATTCGATAAATTTTTCCTCTCATGTTGTTGTAGTCAACTGGGTACTATATGCATAAGCAAAGTAGCCTATACAAATTTACTGCAGCAATAGTAAGAGTTATGTTAGCATGCTAGCCGAGCATTAACCTAGACCGTAATATCTAATATCACATCCACATATGTGAGTGGTGTCTATAGTTATCATCTTGAAATGAATATGTTTATTTAGTGTTTTTAATTAAGTTTTATCCAAACATCTTGGCAGTCCACTTATTAAGTCAAAACAAAGATACAGTCACTGTAACTACTTCCAGTTACTGGAAATAAAAAGCCAGGCGTTGTGGCACTGCATTGTGGGATATATTGCACTCCACAGTGCTATACAGTTTTGCAAATGTCATTTGGGTAATCCATGCCATGCAAACAGAAAAATGTGCATGTTGTATAATGTATGCATACTGAAAAAATAGTAAGAGTAGTATGTTAGTATGCTGTTCCAAATACATGATGATTATGTATGTATGTATGTATTTATGTATTTATTTAGAACAAGCTATCATTGCTCCATCATGTTCAACTGAAAAAGACAAATGGCATGTTTGATTTAGAGACAAGATCCCTAAATCCTTGACTCCCCAAATGTCTGACTCCTAAATCTCTGCATATAAACATGAAAGATGAATGTTCTTTGCTAAATGTAGACCAAAGCACGACAGTGAGATATAAGAACAAGGAGGATACATTTTATTGTGTTTTCCTTTAGGACATTGCAAGATACAATGTAAACATAAAAAGGTACAAAAACACAACTTAAAAAAAAGCACAAAACAAAAATGCTGAAAATTAAAAGCTGAAGCTGTAGACCTTTAGATCTGTAAAAGAAATGTATACAAAATGTAGATTTGGCTGAGCGCTGAATAATATCATTGCAAGGCCTTTTCTCAATATGTCCAAAAGCGCACTTTTTAATATTTCTTATGACAAGAGGGGTTTGCAAATATCTAGCCAAACATTCCTTACATCCAATGATCTGTAACAGAAAAACATTGTGGCATATTAATGTAGGCATCTTCACTTCCTGTCTGAGAATTCAACTTGGCTTGAACAATCACTTGAGGAGTACATTGATTAAAAAGTCTTTTTTTTGGAATAATAATGAAGAGTTCAAAGACTGTCCAAGAATACATGCTATACATGTATAGCAGATTATATTTAGAAAATATAAATATATAAAACCCTTACAACCAGTCTGTTAAGTGGGTGCATGATGAAAGCAAACATAAATAAATGGAACTTTCAGAGTGACGCTCATCAAAACATTCTTTTAAGCAAGATGTTACTGGCCTCACATGCTGTTTTTTCGTGACTGTTAATTAAGTGGAGAAGAATGGCAATTAGTGCAGACAGCCAAGCAGAGACAGGGACAGAAAACAGCAAGAGATCAGACCGCCGCAGCATGTTCCCTTTCTGCACTTGTTCGCATCAAAGTGAACACATAAACACACCCTACCGCCTCACACCAAACACTGATGCATCTGATGAAAAATGCTAATTAACACAGAAAAAGATAAATAAAACCTACCAAACTCCTTTCAAGCACTTCATACATCACAGCGAGCACACATACAACTCTCTCCACCATGATCCATGCCTAAAACAGGCCTACTTCCTTATTATCCAGGTAAGGTCGCATACAATATTAGTCAGATTATTACTCATCAAATGTTTCTGTAGAAATATAATTAATCACAGGGTACTTCCTGCACCTTAAATGTTATTATTTTATTTTTTTTTGTAGCTGAGCACAACCATAGATGTGCATAGGTAGATGCCACATTCGACCACTCCAGACACGTCGACGCATCCGCCATCTTGGAATGGTCAATGTGTTGTCACACAATAAAAATCAGTGAGTTTTCCAAGATTCCACAACATTTTGCAGCCTCCAAAATTAAAATTCCTGAAGAAACTGGATAAGCTTTCACAGATACAAATGTGTTGGTTTGTGTTTTTAATATATATATGAACTCAATATTACAGGTTTCTAAACAATAGTAACTAGTCTTAAAGTGGCTAGTCTTATATTGTGTTAGTTTGGCAAAATCTTCTGCTGGAGTCATTTGCAGATATAGATATTCATGTATGCGTATAACTACGGTTGTAGACACTCAGTCAACTTACTCTTGAGTGTTCACGGACCGCCTTTGACCATTCCAGTATGGCGAATGGCTTTCATATAGCGGCCCATAGAAACAGCTACAAATAGGGCATCTACCTATACCTATGAGCACAACTACAAAAATCTGTATTCATCCATGACTTTTCCAGGTTTGAAACTCACAATTTTAAAATTCCCTGATATATCCCAGGTATCCCAAGCCCTGTAAATGACATACGACACAATCAAACATGTACATTCTTTCAACTTTTGTTGTACACCAACACGGCATATAGACGCCTCAGTAAATCAAGCCATTCGCTGACGCAGGAAGCTCAGATGATTCCTCTTGATGACGTTAATACATCTCGACATGCTGTGAGCCATTAGAAACACTATCAATCTATCTCGGCATCTGATCCGAGCCCCCGGCAGCTCGACATCCACAATCAGTGTGACATTTGTATTCACGGTGCTCTTCCCAAGCATCTGTAATTAACCGAGCACTTGGGCAATGTGATTTCACAGCGCGAGTGTACTCCTGACACCGTGGTGGGTGAGCTGGAGACGAGCAGTCCTACTCTTTTACACATTCTGTCAGCAACTTTTTAATTGTTATAAAGCGGTTTGCAGCAGCGGCGAACTGAGGTGGATATCCGTTTGCAAGTTTCTGAACCTCAGCATGTGTACTCAAGCACTAAGGCTTGATGTTTTGAGAAACAATGGCCTTTGGAGACAAGGCTACTCGCTTGAATTCAGTCGCAGCAAGTTTTCCAACAGAAATAACAAGGGTGTTTCTAGAACACTGCGCCTCACCAGTGCTATTATGACAATGCAGTGCCACTGTGACATCATAATGAGCTGCTGCTAGCGGGAAGCTTCTCTGAAGTGCTCATTATCGTAAAAAGCCTTGCTTTTCTTTCCACAGGGAACACTTCATCAAGTCCATTAGAGCGGTTTTATCATGTCGAGCTTTACCTGACTGGATTCCCTTCTATTCAAACATCATAAACAAACATTCCCTCTATAAACCTTCTCTTTCCACCATTTAAAAACTCCTGTTCACAAACCATCGCAGAATACACCAAACAAACAGGAAAAAATGCACCCACAATCTTTTTTTTGTTAAGTAACATTCTTCTGTTCCGATTCAGGAGCTTAAGGGATGCTCCAGATTCAATACTAGGTGTTGTATACTTTGAAAACCAATCTGACAACTAACTATATTAATTTCATTTTTACATTTTTGTACAATCTGGTTACACCCCATTGACGGTTACGTTTAAGGGTGGACCTTCATGCTTTTGTTCTCTAAAATTTGTACATTTCAGTATGAATCACGTTGTATGAATTATACATGTGACCTTCAAATTCACGAAGGTGGACCTTCATGCTAAGATTTTTCTAAAAATTGTATGTTTCCGTATGAATCACATGATACAAATTATTGGATATTTGAATTCCTAATGATGGAGCTTCATGCTTACTTTATCCTGAAAATTCTAAGTTTCTATAAAAATCACATTGTTCGAATTCATGGTAACTTTTTCCTAAAAATCGTATATTTCCATATGAATCAACCACACAAACATTGTACAAATTCATGGACCTTTGAATTCATGAAGGTGGACCTTCATGCTAACTTTTTTTCTACAAATCATATGTTTCCGTACGAATCACACTGTACAAATTTATTGACCTTTGAATTCATGAAGGTGGACCTTCGTGCTAACTTTTTTTCTTACTGTAAAATTGTATGTTTCGGTATGAATTGCATCATACAAATTCATGGATCTTTGAATTTATGTATTATTTTTATTATTTTTTTTATAAAAAACATCTTTCTGCCCTAATGACATTCATACAAAATCACTATACCTCATAAAAATAGTTACATTTTCTCAAGAGATTGGGTTGGTTGAAATTATTTTCAACACCATGTCACAGAACCTGGAACATTCCTGTAAATATATCCAATACATTCTCAAAAAAATCAGAAATCTTAATATCTTAATGTGATCATACAAAAGGTAAACAGAAAAGAAAACACAGCATTAAGCAAGAAACTATAGCAAACCTACACCTGAGAGGGCCTGTTAAATAAGGAAAGGTGAAGACATTTCAACTCTCATAAAAAGCTTCTCTTGAGCAGAAACTCAAAGACAGTCACCCATAACCCTTCTCATTTTCAACCAAAGTGAAATTCTCCACTCTTATATTCAAACTCTCAGTAAAAGCATTTCAATTCAAAGGCGTTGTAAGCTCAGATAATGAATTCAGACAGGAAGAGAAGCAAATATATGCAGTCCTCGTTATTTTAAGGTGTGAAAAGTTAATCCTGGATTTTCAGAATAGACTAAACAAAATTGAAAAAGAAATCCGACAATGATACAGTATGTAAGTCGATTGGGATTTAGGATAAAGCTTGCCATGGTGACAGTGGGATGTAGGGAGCGGATGTGGAGAAGTTGGCAGTGTTGTGCGGCGCTCATATAGCTGCTGATGGATTTGCCCCACAATCTCAAGCCATGGTGACAGTGGGATGTAGGGAGCGGATGTGGAGAAGTTGGCAGTGTGGTGCGGCGCTCATATAGCTGCTGATGGATTTGCCCCACAATCTCAAATTTGCAATTTGACAGGCTGAACTGACAAATGCCTCAGAGAATTAGATATACCCATGCTTCCCTATTATTTACATACTGATTCACCATGGGCTTTGTGAGGTCACTAAACCCCTTAAAGCAAGATGCGGTTCAGTAGGTAAAAAGTATGAATGCAGAAATCGAGTCATGGTTGGCCGGTAGACTGAAGGTGTCCATCTATCAGGGCATTTTAACATTCAGCATAACATATTTGAACACACATTGATATATTTTGAATTGGAGGATTAAAAAAAACAAAAAAACTATGGGACAAAACCAGGCATTATTTGACATAAAATTGTCAGAATTATAAGTAAAAACAAAGCTTTCTTCAATACAATTGTTCTTAACTGGTGAGATGCCTGTTTTTGTATTGCACATTTCCTCATTCCATCTGAGTAATGTCAATAGTGAAAAGGAGAAAGAATAAGAAAAGAAAAAAAACCCGGTAAAACGCAATACTGTTCCTGAAAAAAGCATTAACATTTAAATAAATAAAGAACACATAAAACAAAGCTAGCAGATACACAAGTAATATAAGATAAGAACTAGTCTGACACTTAACAGTTCCCTTGTAAATTGTATAGGCGCGAATGAAGAAAGAGCAAAGTATTATTGGAGCTTAGCAACATCCATCACAAGCGCTGCGTTGTAGTGAGTCGACACATTTCTGTAATGCCATCGTCAAAAAAAAGAGTTGCAATTAAGAGTGCAATGGCTTAATTTTCTTTTTCAAATGTAAAAGTTAAAAACAAAATCACCCAAATTGGAACTTTAAAATCCCATTATTGCTGTTTTTTTAATGATAACATTTATATGAAACACTCAAATCAAATTTGGTCCAGTCACAATTAGGGATCCACATAGAGCCCTGCTGTTTTTAATTATAAAGTGTTATGTCATTTGATCGTTCCCATTTTACTGCTGGCTTTTAATTTGAAGGACTGATTGATTATTATTCAGATTTTTTGTAATGTCTATTTTTTTTTTATTTCTGGGAGTGATATGATGATGTTAAAATGAAATAAAATGATTTTTTGTTTACATAATCTGGCATTATATGTGGATCAATAACGAGAAAGGAAGTGTCCACAGTTGCTAAAGGTGCAGCGATCAGCTTGGTTGAAAATGCATTTCGGATTTTAAAAAATGTATGTGAAAGCATGTTCACACAAGGTGAAAAATGCTCACAAGAATTGTTTTAAAAATCTACTTCCAATTTTAAGACAGTAGGACACTGTCAAAAAGAGACAAAAAAATCATCTTGGTAAAAGCTCAGAATATAGCAGTAGCCAATTACTACAGAACTACCAAGAGTTTCAAGTTTTAAAAGCGAGTGTCAAATGCCAATAAAATTACATCTTAGCAAGACAGTATTAAAAACATTTTTTAAAAACATAAAAAATGATAAATACAACAAAAAATAAATTATGTGCTGATGAAGTACACTGCATCTTTAAACCAGTGCATTCAAAAAAAAAAAGCTCAAATGCATTGATTCACAACAAATGAACGACTTCATTCATCATTATTGTCCATGTGTGATCACACAACAACCAACAAACAAGACAAAATAAACAATTTTCTGCTTAATAGAATATAACTGCAATCTAGCAGGTAATTAATGTTTTAACTGTTTAACAATAAAATACTGTCCAGCAGAAAACTAAATCAAATAAAAGTAGTGCTAAACTCAATTAAGAGCTCACACTATTCATTAGAAAAATATTTCAGCAGTCTTGAACATCAGCTGTTTTATGCTGTTGTTAATGAATATTATTTGATTGAATAAGGGGGAAGTAATCATCATCAAGCTCAGAGATCTATAAAGAAGAGAATGAAAGATTGGACCATGGACTAAGATAAAGTTCGTGAATCTATTTTAATATCTTTGTCAACAGAAAATGAAACACTATTCTTAAATGATAGTAGTTTACACTGCTTATTGTGTAACTTCAGATTCAATACTGCCCAGCAATATCGTAATGTAGAAATTAACTTTGCATATTAATGTGCTTTTCTTTGGGTTAAAAAAAAAATCAAGTGCTTCCAGATATAACAATTAAATATACTTTGTTCTCAGTTCTGAAACCTCGTTTAGGTTTTGCTGAATACACTGTATTTATTTGTACCCATAAAATAAATACTAACTCTAAAACAAACTAGCAATTGTGTCTGTAAATCTTCTTTGGTGTGATCACATTTTGGGCTCAATGTTATGTCACTACTTCCCTGGGATAAAATGCTGAACAAAACAAAAGATTTTCCAGTCCTGATTTCTTGAATTAACAGATTTAGCACACACAGAGCAGCAATATCTAAAGTCCTGTCCTCTGAAGCTGTCTACCCTCCTAATAAAAACAGATGCACTTTGTAAACTGAACTTGGGTTTAAACCCAATAATTAAGTGGGCATGAGGTGATCTATGCATATAGCTTTCACAGACTATTTTCCTTTAACCTGTTTTATTCATTTTGGCCTGTGCATATTTAAAGAATGGGGATGTTAGGATGTTACAAGAAAGCAGAAATACATCTCTAAGGAAGATATAACAAACATTAACACAAAAAAAAAAAAAAAAAAAGGATACGTTTTTAAAAAATGACAAAGTTATGCTTTGTTTCTTTGAGCGCACTCAGTGCTAAGATAACAATTGATGTTGGTTTTTTGTTCAAAATGTTTTTACAGGAATTTCTTGTTTCATGTGCTTAAGATTGGATTTGCACTTTTTCTTATGCACCTATGATGAAATTATCTTTTTCACTTATCAATGTTGTAACAAAAATAAGTTTGTTGCTTTCTGTACTTGTAGGCCTATGGCACTAAGTTGAAATTTGGTATTTTCGTTGCTTCACTGGCATTTGACCGATTCCTCTTAACATTCAGTGAAAGATGTACGAAGGCACCCATTTGGCATAAAGTTATGGCAGGTATTTTGCTAAACATTCACCTGCATTACTCTAGTTTTACTGTAAACTCCTTTCTAAAAGGCTCTGTCTCTCTCGTTTCAAACCAAAAGTCCTTCAGTCAGTTCGTCTTTTTACATTTTGATTACAATTGTGCATGTTTAAACCATTTTTGGGGAATTACTTTTTTCTCTCCAGGTAGTTAGACGGTACCCAGCCTTTACGTCCCTGTAAGCCATCGAGAACCTGGCAGTACCACCATCCATTTGGATTCTTCTCCAGAACTTCAAGACTAGTGCCCTCTGAGAAACCCATGGTCTCTTCATCGCCACGGTAATCAGCAATAGATACGTAAACCTCTCGAAGGTTGTTGTGAATGAGGTGCGTCTTCTCGATGGGCTTGGGTCTCACTGTAGAGATTGGAATTCCGTTTCTCTGGGCAATCAAGGGGCTTGAACTTCCGGCGGGTGCTGTAATGGTGGTCCCAGACCTGACCCGTACATCGGTCACCGGCTGCAGTCGCACGGCAGTGAAGGAGGAGTTTCGCCTTACGCCGCCTGTGGATCTGAAGTGGTCGCCTGCACCCAGTGATTCATTTCTTCTCAAAGACCCTGTATGGATGTTGGTGTCCTTCAGAGGCTGTGGTGGAGACACAAACACTGACTGCGGTCGCACTGCTGCCTGACGGACACCGTTACGCATCTGTACGCCTGAACCGTTCAGCATTGGGTTTGGTTTGCTAAAACCCCCTGGTGGTTTGGATGGGATTGGTGGGCTAGGATTGTTCATACTCCTCAGGTTCTGCTGGTTTAGGTTGTTGAGGGCCTGAACACGCTGCTCATTTTTCTCTAGGCTGTTGGACTTGTTGGTGCTACCAAGATCAACAAGAGGGCCATCACGGGATTCTTGTACACCGACGTCATGGGTATGCTTGACTGGCTCCAAATAGAAAGTAGGTGCCCATCCCTCATCATCTCCCCAACGGACATACCACCATCCACTTTCCTGCTTCTCCAATACCTCAACCTCCACACCAGCTGCGAAGCTAACCTCTGACTCTTGGGCCCGTTCGTAGGCATCTGTGGTCCTGTAGAGCACACTTTCATGGTCGGATTCCCCACCTCGGCTACCTTTGGAATAGACGCTGGAGAGATCGGAGGTACTTCTTGAGGAGATGGAATCCTCAGAGGACACAACAGAAGCAGTCTCGGAATCTTCACCGCCACGTACTGCACGGACTGCACCCTGCCGAAGACTTCCGGTGGGCCGAAGCTGGCGGCGTAGGCTGCTGATGTCCATTCTTTCGGGACTTTGGGGCTCTGACTTTGTAAACAGAGGTTTGGGTCGCACCACTGGTTTGGGCCTGGCTAAGGGACTTTGACCAACCCTAATCTCTACATCTTTTCGCATGACAGGCTCTCTTTTGGGATTGCGTCCTGATTTGTCTGATGATAATTTGGGGCTGTGTCTCTCAGCACGGCCAAGAGAGTGACTCCGGCTTAGATCCGGCGATACCTTCCGGAGGGGCTTCCCTCCTGCAGAGGAGGACCCGAAGGGTTTACGACCCAATGTGAGACTCCTTGGGGTATCTGAATTGCAACCACTGGCAAAATCATCAGATGAGAACCTAAAGCCTTCATTTTCATAAATCACCTCCTCCTTATTGACATTCTCCAATGAGTTTCTTTTCCTCAAGGGGGAGGTCATCACTTTTAGTAAAGGCGATGCTTTGCCAGCCTGTGCAATCCTTTCGGCAGCTGCTGGATTGCTTTTAATTTCAAACTTACGGGGCTCTGGTTTCGAGGAATTATTTGTTTTTTGTTTTGGAGGATTGCTATCCAGATCGGAGTCAAAACCAATGGCGGGAACATCATATTCTGGCTCCTCATAGACATGCTGAGTGGGGGATTCTGGAGCTTTGGAAGCGGAGCCAGCTAGAGAAGGTGATTCCTCTGAGTCTGGTTTCTTGACTGGTGGAGCAGGGGGTGGAACTTTAGGGCGGGTAAGTGTGCTGGTCCGCCGGCTCAGGTTGGGCTTCTTGCGTTTATCAATAAAGGAACAGGGTGCCCAGCCCTCCATATCCCCGATCTGGACATACCACCAACCACTAGAATTCTTCTCTATGACCTGAAGACCACATATTACATATTTACATAATACAATGGCATATTTTTATTATAAAGTGGGTTTCAAACATCTAAGACCACTAATGGAAATGCTTATCTTACACTAAATGTAACAAAATTGTTTGCATTTTTTAATAAAATATGAATTAAAAAAACTTAAATAATCCTAAATATTTTTCTTCAGAAATCAATTTCAATCCTGAAAATTTGTTTTTATTAAGGTTTAAATAAATAAATACTATAGTTATGTATATATAGTATGTACTATAATGTACTATAGTTAATGCAGTCTGAGACTTTTTGACTCCACTGTATATTTATAATTTTTAATATTTTCATTAGTCAAAAGATGTTCATATTTAGTTTTTGAAAAATAAAATAATCACTTATTATAGTAGGAATAAATCTGCCTTACATCAGCCTTTTGTCCTCCACGGAAGCTGATGCCATCTGAGATACTGGATTGAAACTCTGCTATGGTGTAGTACTCCGCTTCCACAGTAGGGGCCTCTGGAGGTTTGGGCAACTGGAATGCCTTGAGTATTGAAGAAAAGGACAGTACTGTCTAATAAGTAAATGCTGCTCTCTATGAATTTGAAATAATAATAAATGATTTTGGTCCGCTTAACTTACCAGATTTGTATCTCTTCGAGGAGGAGGTTTCTGTCTGAGGTTTGGAGATCCTGCCAGTTGAATACAAAACATGTTATTAACTGTCTCTCAGCTCAATACAGCAAATATTAATGTAGCTTAATCAAATTTAGGACTTGGAAATTAGGAAAGTTCACAGTTTTCCTTTCGCCAACAAATTTTTTGCATTTTCAACAACAACAACAACAAAAAAAATGGATCCAAACTGGATTACAGTGCCATCAGTAACCCTCATTATGAGAGAGAAGTTTAGAGACATGTTCCAATACACTCAAGCATGCGTTCACAACAAGCCTATTTTTAGAAAAAAATCTCAGAAGGAAATATTGTAGTGAGACATAAACTGCAGTCACATCAGTCACTGCAAGTTTTAAGCAAAACCAGGATTTCTGGGGATTGTGTGGCGTCTGTTAAGAACCTGTTAAGGTGGAATAATAGTGTGTGAATTGTAGCATCCGCGACAAAACAGATTTACAAGAATGAAAGTCATGTAACATGAGCAATACAGCACTAAGAGATTTTTTTCAGCTGTACAGTGTACATTAGGCATTAGAGAAATAAGTAAGCAAAAGAACAAACAAATAGCAAACAAACAGCAGTTGACAGGCTGAATGCTGAGCAACAGAGACAGTGAATGTGTCACTATCAAGGTACACAACACCCTGAAATGTTACCTATGGCATCAAATCCTATGTGCAAAAATAACAGGAACACAAACATACTTATTATATAAAATATGGCTATATAATTATAAAATTATATAGAAAAATATTGATAATATATTTAGTTGAATATAAAATATATAGTTTTTTTTTTGTTAGAAAATAATATAATAAAATTGTACTATAATTACTACAGCAACTCAGGTGTATTTTTTAAAGTGAATACTTACATTCTATTCTATTCTATTCTATTCTGAACATGTGATTGCAGTATACATCTAGTTAAACATGTCATAACCCAACTGTTTACTCACCTATCTCAACTCTGTGTGGTGCCACCCGGGCTATGGCAGGTGACCCCGGCTCTGCCCTGCTCTTGTTTTCCTGTAGGGCGGTGCTAGATCCAGAGTTCATTCCCAAACCAGTGACTACTGTGGGTGCCACTCCAGCCTCTGGGGCATATTGGATAGGCAAACTGATTTCACTTTTGGAGATGTGGCGCTCAGGGCTAGTGTCCTCTCCGTCAGTTTGAATGTCCTTCTCGCTTACAGCCTTCTTGTTGAGGAGGTTACTGATCTCCATTATGTTTCCGATGATCTCCACGGGGCCAGTCAGAGTCTTCTTCCTTGGGGAAAGGTCATCTTTCAGTTGTTTCAGGTATGAGGCTGGGGCCCAGCCTTCTTTACCCTGATACCTGCAACACATTAGTAGCAGTATAGTAAATAAATAATAAATACTATTCAATTGTATAACTACATGCATTTACCATTCTCATACTGGCCACTAGAGGTCAGCATAATGTTTTAAGTAAGATGTCGTAGTGCTCTTTATGGACACATATCTCCCCTGATGTAAAACTGATGTCACATACACACTGATAATTGATAATTAATGTATACATACACACACACACACACACACACACACACACACTACATGTAAATCATTTTTAAATTTCCGTAACATACCACCTTAAAGTTTGAGGTCCAGATTGATTACCTGATGTACCACCATCCCTCCAGGTTCTTCTGGATGACCTCCACGGTTGCTCCTTTCTCGAACCCAATCTCATCCTTTCCCTGACTGGTATACGGCTGGACAGTGACATATTTCTCCTCTAAAAATACAGATTAGAGAAAAAGAATGAGAAAGGATTTTTTTTCTCTTGTATTTGGGCCTTTGCCTTTTCTGCGGTCTGGAAGAGGTTGACAAATGGTTTCAACTGCTAACTTTCAAACTTACAAATTTTAGGACTTTCTTTGGGAAAACAGAGCAGAAGTAAAACCGCAAAGTTTGCAGTAAGACCCTTCCAACACTCACCCTTCACCACAGGCACAATAACACAATCATCTCACAAAACGTCATTAATATTAACATGAACAAAACCTCCAGGAGACAGTGGGACTAATGTAACCAGAGCAATACAACCCAAGACACAATAATAATGGTGGAACTCCATAGGAAATACCTCGCAGGGTCAATCAATCACAAACATGTCCAGATCCAGGCCAATATTTTGCATTTGCACTAATTATATTTTAATTATAATTTGCATTATGAATGTGAAGCCTTTTCTCCTTTAGCACTGTGACATTATAATGACAATTTCCCTCCATGATTTCCCCCAAAATACAATTACCGTAATGCATCTGGACATTTCAATTCTTCAACTTTTTTTTTTAAATCAGCATATATTAAAGGTATGACAACAAATACTACCATGATAAATAATAATAAAAAAAGAAAAAAAAATTAACAAATTTTTTACAATTACAAGTTGAGAATAATATTACTATTATGTATTTATTTATTACAGTAAAGAGAATCAGATGGTTTTGTGCAATACGATAATGAGAAATTAGGAAGAAAATATGTTTAATTATCATGAAAATAATGTTACAATGCAAAACAATATGTGTTTAATCATTCAGCCTCCTGAGATCCTATAAAGCATTTCTCTTCCCAAAAAGCTCACATAAAACATCATTCAGTATTGTTGCATATGACGTAACTATGTTTAACATCTACATATCAAACTCTGATGTCTTTTCCTTTGTGACTATAGCTTACAGTCTGCTCAGAGTAATACTATAAATTTAGATTTAGTGGAACAGCAAAGGAGAAATAAAAAATAGTGCTGATAAAAGATATATTAATAGTGGGAGAAGTGTTGAAACAGAAAAAACGACAGAAAAAGAGATGAATATCCTATATCTAGTTTTTCTAAGCAGTGAATAACTTAGTCTGCCAACAACAGATGACATGAGGTCAGGGCAGTTAGTCACTCCCTTTCAAGACTTAATGCTTTCCCAGCAGCAGACAAGCTGGGAAATCTGATAATTGAACATATGACAGAGAAGAAACTTCCCCTTTCCCGTTCTCATCCTGAACTTCTGACCTAAAATCAACAATAAACTTAAGTTTTTAAACATAAGATTTTGAAGAACTGATCACAGGCATCTCCTTTTGAGTTCCACAGAAGAAAGTCATAGTGTGGATAGATAAAGACAAACAGGAGTGAGAGATGTCAGGGTACAAATGTAAGAGCCAAAAGAAAAAAAAAAAAAGAAAGAATTGCCTCAAAAACACATTTTCCACCAGTCAGCAGTATTTTCATGGAGGACTATTCTGGATGGTGGAAAAAGTCAGGTGGGTCCAGAACACATGACTTCAGTTTTGCATGCACTTGTGGAGCACGTGCCAACAAAGGCATTTTCTCCCTCAGCCTCTGTGACCTAAAAACCACGGCGATATGTTCCAAATAGTTAAGAGAGCGAGAGATCACAGACACAGATCATTCTAGCTATTATATTGATCTTTCCGAAACTTGCTTGCTTTATTTCATGCAAGCTAACCAAATGCCTTACTGGATCCTGCAGGCTCTGTCTAAATCTGAGCTGTTCCCGCTGCTGATTTCTACGCTTTCTTAACACTTCACCCAAAAATGAAAATTCTTCATTTACTCACCCTTTTATCTTTCTGAACCCTTGACAACTGTCATTTTTCCATATAACAGAAAAGGAGAAGTTTAGAAAAAAATGCTGATGTTGCTGATTGAAAGTGAATGGAGACCATGTTATTTCAAGCTCCAAAAATGACAAAAAAGGACAATGCAACTTTTTGTGCTATATTCCCAGTGTACTTCAGCCATACGATAATACTGCCTGAGGAAAAGACAGAAATTTAAGTCATTATCTACTTATAAAATATTCAACATCATGACTTTGATGGTGCTTTCATGGTGTATTTTTGTTATTTCTGGAGCTTCACAGCTCCTGGTCCCCATTCACTTTATGGAAAAGAGCAATATTGCCTAACATCTCTTTCTGTGGAATATGGAAGCGCAATACCTAAAAATGAAAAATGAAATAATACTGGTTTGGAGCATTAGGGTGAGTAAACGACAGAATTTTCATCAAGACTCAAATGTATTTTGTAAGAACTTGCTTAGTTGCAACTGAGGATCCAATGGCTCTGCAGTTTTGAAATCATTGCGTTACAAAATTTGTTGTTTTATCCAAGATCATTAGTGTCTTTCAAGCAACCTCTCTGAATCAGTCACTACCTCTGACCTGTTTTGAAGGTTGCAATTTGTGTTTATGGAGAAACGTTCCCTCTGAAACCACTGGCTGCTCTTTGTCTCCGGATCATCCGTGGTGCTCTCCGACTCATAAGTATGTATACAGTAAAAAAAATAACAGGATTAAATGCAGTCACACACAGCGAGCCAATGACCTACTTCCACACTTTCCACTGTGAGTTTCCAACAACTTCTATGATGCAGAACAAAGTAAGGGAAAATAATGAGGAAAAGGCAGCCACAGAGTTACTGTAACAGTGTCACATTCAATCTGAAACCAGATTTTTTCTCCAAATCTACACGAGTCCCTATCAAAAGAGAAGAGAAAAACAATCCATGTAAAATTTGACCACGATTTCATCCAAAATACCAGTTAACAGGGTTATTAGTGGTGGTGGTTTCTGAAGGACAGACATCTGAACAGACTTATTAAACTTAACATAACTCATCCCATAAGATCAGGGATTTCATATTTTCACCCAGTCCCATTCATCCACCTGCCAACACAGCATGGAAAAGCTCTTAGCATGTGCTTCCACCAATTCCAGATCCAGCATGCTCTAGCGCCATGTTCATGGTGTCCATAGCATGTTAGCACACTCCAAGAGTACACAGACGGAAAACTGCGGGAATTACAACTCTAAAGCTTGGAGGTCCATTCCATGACTCAACATGAAACGGCGGATCTCCAAGGAGACTCCTCACCATACAAACACACATTTCCACCAAAGGTCTAGACATTAATCCTCATTTGAGGTCTGGGTGTTTAGAATCAAACACTGTGATTTTGAAAAAGGTCAAACCTCATGCATGATTCAACTCATCCTCTACCTCGAGTTTAGAGTTTATGCACTGTTTATATCAATTATTTGACATGTAGCCAAACTGCAGGATGCCAGATCTGACTAAATTCAGCTGAATTCAGCATTCCGAATTCAACATTATTCTATCTTTGGCAGAACACCAACAAAGATTTTAAATAATGTTTCTGTCTATTCAATGGAAGTCAACGGGGGTCCAAACAACATGGGTCCTCATTGACTTCTGTTGTATTGACAAAAACATTCTTCAAAATTTTGCTGGTGCTCTGAATGCCATTCGGGTTTAGAATGGCATGAGGGAGACATCCTGACCGAATTTTGATTTTTGGGTGAACTATCTCTTTAAATTGTCTTAACTGGCAAAAGTTACTTGGTCAGTAGGCTTTAGAATAAAAGTATAAAGATCAAGCTGGCTGACCATCATTTCTGGTCCACCAGCTAAACCAGTACCAAATCAGTACTAACTAGCATAAACCAGACTTAAGAACAAGATTCTGGAACTCTGTACTCTAATGCCATACATGACATTTCTAATCTAGATATCAGACTACAATATTTCACAATTACTATATTCTTCTAAACCAGTCATCTTAAAAAGAACTAATTGGCTTCATTTTAAAACCGTTTTCTTCATCTAAAAACACACTTAATGATCTCCTTTTACATTCATGCACATATAATCACAAGCAGAGACATAAAGCAAAGTATAATAAAGATTTTATGATTGCTTGCATATGAAACAGGCCACCCAGCATGCTTTGGGAGCCAGATCCTGAAGTTGGATCCAGAAAGAGAGTGTGCGTTTTGAAGCTAATCACTGTGTAAACCTGCACAAACACACAAACGCACCATGCAGATTGGTCACACACGTGAGTGCTTGCATGTGATCAGTCTATGCAGGCATGCGTGATTGCATGTGTGTTCACCTCGACTCTGTTGGCGGTTGACTATTCCCCCTAGCGTCCATCTCCGGTCAAGCCTCTTCAGATGAGCCTTACGTCTCTTAGTAACTGACACGGATGAATGAAGACAGCGGAAAGAGAACAGAGACATGACAAACTCAACATAAACAACTCAAGAGGAACACTGGTATTAGTGTAATGAAGACATTATTACATTAAAGAAAAGAGTTTTGTGATTGGTTAGGAGGGGGTTCTTGGCTTGAACAATGATGGCAAAGCAAAGGAGGACTTGGATTAATACACGTGTTATTAGATTTTAGTGGCGCACGTTAAACTGTGTGATGGTAAAGTCTAAAAAATGTATGGTGTTTTTAATTTTTATTGTGTTACAGAATGGAAACTTCATATACAGTATTTTACAAAGGTTTTACCACTTATCAACTCCATAGATTAAAAAAACTAAAAAAAAGTCGAACTAAAGATGGTCTAGTTCAAATAAAGTTCAGCCTGAAAAAAAAAAACTGCAGCTACATCCAGAAATGAAGCCGTTGTGGCCACACGGGAAGGTAAATTACCCCTTGGGGATCAATAAATTGTGTGCATGTGTGAGGATGTATCGATCTATCTCAGACAAAGATAGTGGCGAAAGCTTTATCTCCTAATCTTACACATTGAGTCTTTCAGCGGCATACATTTCAAGATGCAGCTAAAAATGTTGTTGGCTGAGACAGGAAACTCAACCCAGGAAATGCTGATGGCAGCAGATGATAGAAGACATTAGAGGAGGACATATTTATAATGCGACGGTTCTTTATGTGTGTTTAATAATGTGAAATAAATGGGTGTTAAACTTCTGACAATTTATGTTCCAAGAGTTGATTTTACTGAAGTTGACATGAATGTAAATTCACCATATCTATTTTGCAAATACATGTTATGGATCTTATGGTGAATGATGCAACCATGTAAAATGTTTCTTTCATTTCATTGATTGATTCATTCAATGATTTGAAAAATTTGAGTGCAAATTATACAAACAGAGAGAAAATAGTGTTTAATTTTGTGTGTTTATGATATATAAAATGCTAGCTATGAAGCAGGCCATTTTATTATGAAATGTTTAAGACCACTGTAATTTTAACCATTTAATGCTAAGAAATACAATACTAAAACTTGGTGGGAATTTTCATTAAATAAATAAATACTTTTAGAAAAAACTAACAAATTAATTAATTAAAAGACTCACACAAATAAATAAATACTGTCAGAAAAAAGCAAGCAACTAAATTAGTTAATACAAAATTCTAATAAATAAATAGATTTCTATCTAAAGTTCACAGGGCCAAAAGTTCCCATAGTTGAAGAAGCACCCAGATTCAATGTGGTGTTCAGATATGCCACACTATTATTTATTATGTATAGATTCAAAGAAATAATAACCACACTTTCATTAAGGAGAAGAGAGCCTTCCTTCTTTCCTTCATTTCTCCTTCTGCAATCGATGATCTCTCACAATCCCAAAGCCCTCACCTCTTTCTCATAAACAAGTGGAAGTTGCTCAAGGAATATTTGGGATATAATATCCATTATGGATATTTCGGGTCCTGGGTGTTGATTGTTCAGTGAATGTGAAACAGATCACCTTATACTTGTGTTCAACTGGTCAAGATTTCTTGGGGTATAAGAGTGTTTGTGCATATGTTCAAAAGGAAAGTATGAGAGAGAGTATATTTAGTGTGTCCTACCTTCTCCAGATCTAGATGTTCCCAGGTCCAGATCATCTCTGGTGCCGCTCTGAGAGTCCAGGTATGTGGCAGGAACCCAGCCTTGTTCTTCAGCTGTGCTGACAAACCACCAGCCTACAGACACAACAGAAAAAAAAAAAACATAAAATATTTTTTTTTTACCTAATACAGTGTCAAATACTGAGCTCTAATGATCCTGTTTTAACCACCCGGATAGAAAGACTATATTTACAAAAATAAAATGATGCCTCCATGCTTTGCAAACAAACACTAATGCACAAACATTTGGTTTTCACTAATCTGATGGGAGGCAATGTTTTGGCTCCAGTCATGCTCACAAACACACTCTCTCTGGTGTTATTTAGTTTCAGGCGATGTGTTTATGAATTCTGTGCACTTCCTGTGTACCATTTGCGATCAATTAGACCTGACACTATCATAAATATCAAAACGGGTGGACATGGTTTTATTTGTATGCACAGTCCAGCTTGAGGAAGGTTGGATGTGTCTGACATCTTCTTAGCAGCTAACATGATATGTTTTATGAGCTAATATGTGTGTGCTTGTGTGTTTTGGGCCAAAATAACCTCATCAGTTAAATTGATGTCTTTCGGTTCCTCCTTCATGTGTCTGAATAAGTGCTGAATTTGTTAAATGTAGTGTCAGCAGCACTATGATTTGTTTTTGAAATGTGGATTATGATGTTTCTTCACATTTCCACTATAACTCAAAGATGAGTTTTAGAAACAAAGCAGCAAAAAAGATTGACAAAGAAAATTAGTGATATACCAAGAGAGGCCCATACAACGTTCATGAGAAGTTCATCTGGGTAAATCATTTGGGTTATGGAATTAAAATCATATATTTGGCACACTCACATAAAAATGTAAAGCCGACATAAGTGAACGCCAATGGATGAAAATTCAAAACGGTTCTCCAGCTGAAACACAGATCCTTCTGAGCCTGTTGCCAAGGTAACAGAGTATTGCTGGCAAGCTGTTCATAACAGTGTGATGTCATCAGTCAGCAATAATCCAACTCTGACATCATAATAATACAGAAGCAGGTCTTTTGATAGAGCACTAAGTGATTAACACCAAATGTTCTAAACACCAACGTGGGCCAATTATGATGTCAGAATACTATACACTCCAGAATACATTTATTCACCCACATCATACACCTCAAACGTGTGTAAAAACCATGTTTATGTGGTCTCAAGACCACAAGATAAATACTTCAACTTTGGTATTACCATAATATTAAAAACAAAACTACATCCAAATTTATCCAGAAAATTGGCCTCAGATCTCAATTGAAAGTTTTTATTTATTAATTAAATAATTAATATATTTAATATATTTAATATTTAATTAAAAAAAAGAATACTTTTATTCAACAACAATGCATTAAACTAAACTAAAGTTAAAGACATTTACAATGTTACAAAAAATTTCCAGTTAAAATAAACATTCTATTCAACAAAGAATCTTGAAAAAGATGTTTACGGTTTCCACAAAATATTACACAAAAGTGATTCTTGATATATTAGAATGACTTCTGAAGGATCATGTGACACTGAAGACTGGAGTAATGATGCTGAAAATTCAGCTTTGCATCACAGGAATAAATAACATTTGAAAATATATTTAAATAAAAAACAGTTACCGTAAACTGTGTTAATATTTCACAATATTTCTGTTTTTACTGTATTGTTGATCAAACAAATGCAGCCTTCGTGAGCATACGAGACTTCTTTCAAAAACATGAATGTACATTTTAAACTCCAAAGAAACGCTGACTCTCATTTTAAAAAGCTAAATGGTGATGCCAGTAGTTGGAAGAGAGATGGAAATCAAACACAGAGATCAGAAAACTAGTGCTACATCTACTTCAGTGTGCCAACAGATCAGAACAGTGCTTACATACAGAAATCATAAGATTAATTTGAGTCAAATAGACCACACTGACATCTATACTACCCTGACACAGCAAATCTCTCTCTCCCTCTCTCTCTCTCTCTTTCTCTCACACACACACACGCACGCACGCACGCACACACACACACACACACACACACAAGTAGTATGAATAGCATACGAGACTTCTTTCAAAAACATGAATGTACATTTTAAACTCCAAAGAAACGCTGACTCTCATTTTAAAAAGCTAAATGGTGATGCCAGTAGTTGGAAGAGAGATGGAAATCAAACACAGAGATCAGAAAACTAGTGCTACATCTACTTCAGTGTGCCAACAGATCAGAACAGTGCTTACATACAGAAATCATAAGATACATTTGAGCCAAATAGACCACACTGACATCTATACCACCCTGACACAGCAAATCTCTCTCACAAATGCACGCACACACACAAATAGTATGAATTTGCTAATGAATTTGTGAGAGAGCTGAGAGCAGGTTGTGGCCACCCTGCCTGACTGACCCTCTTTGAATGAGATACTGTCTGTTTGTGAACACCAGGAACCGTCTACGGCAAGCACAGAGGGTCAATTCAAACAAAATGCAAGATGGCAAGGGTTGCACACAGTTTAGCCATCACAAAGATGCTTTCATTGGATTCAAGGCTTGTGTTTGTTTTTCTGTTTGCGTATATGCTATAGGTGTGTTTCATCCAGCTTCAGTACAACCTTTGAGGAGCAAATTCATTAAAAGCTAAAAAAAAGAAAAAATGAATAGTACTTTTAAGAAATTTGTTTAAAATGATGTTTACACACATACTATAAGATGAAGCCTCTAGTCTTATGTCTAGCCTAGCCTGCATCCACACCAACAGGTGTCAGTATACGTCCAAAACAGTGTAAACAAAACAGACAATATAAAATGTACTCAGTGCATCTTTAAAGACAAACTTTCAAAGACATTTAAGGGTATTTCAAATACTGGACCTCCAATCAAGCAATCATCAATATGAACAGTCAGAAGAACTGACTCTGATCTGAGTTCAGCTGGGAGCTCAGATGAATTCTATGTGTTATGCCTGCCAAGTTTCAAAGCTAAACTCTTGCTTAACAGAGCAGAAACAAATTCTTTCACCAAAACAAAAGGCACACAAAGTGCAAGACAGACAGCTGGAATGCTTCTTTGATGCTGAAACGATGTACTCCTCTGAATTCCTCTGTGGTTCAGGACGTTACGATCATCTCACACAAAAACAGACAACAGAAGCCTTTCTGCTGAGATACAGGTGGGCTTGCTCTTCAAAGCAAAAGATCTAGGCTTTTCTGAGAAAGATGGGGTTTCTGCAAAACAGACTAATAAATCTTAGACTGTGTATCTGCTTCTGAGAAATGTTTCTTCTGAACGCTGCATGCGTGTGCCATGAACTTTGCACTGATACACATGGTAGGGCAGTAGGCCATGTGAGCTTTTGTTTATGTACACGGTTAGATAAGATTTGGTTTTGATGTTAAAATTCTTTCTCCTATTCCAGTTTAATATGCAGATGTATTGGCACTATCAAAACCATTCTTGTGTTTAAGCAATTCAACATGTCAGCTACTGGCTCAGCCAATGGTAAGAGAGGATGTTGTGTACATTCACCTTTGTATTGAATAGAGCAATGTGAGCATTGTTCAAAACATGTCCTTTTGTGTCCAATGGAAGAAAGAATAACATATGGGTTTGCACTGACAAAAGGGTTCAGTGTAACTAAAAATTGATTATTTCACCTGATATTCGTGTGTATATACACTATTATCAAAACAATGCATTCAACAATGCATTCAACATGTCAACTACTGGCTGAACCAATGGTATGAGTTTTGGATCACCTCTTCGGTTGAAGAATTGAAGGCCAGTTTAAAAACAATCATAATTTATGCAATTCCCTTTGCTGTCACTAGGAGCACAGAAACAGCAGACATCAGCAATCGCAAATGAATGAAAGAAGAAATAAAAGAATGAAAGGAAGAACAAACAAATGCGAGGAAAAAAAAGAACTGATGAAAGAACAAACAAAAAAGCATGAAAGAACAAACGCAATACATAAGAATGAATGAGCAGACAAAAAAGAAAAAAAACAAAATAAATGCACTAAAGGTATAAAAAAGAAAAAAGGACATATGAATGTACTTGACAACTGACAAAAAGACAAAACGGAAAGAAAGAAAGAAAACGCATGATGTCACTAGGTGAATTTTACATATTTCCTCTCCTTCTGACTGTTTTTATTTTCTTATGAGGTTCATGAAATGCCTTGCCACAGCTGTTCAGTCAACTCAGCTCGCTTTTACTCACTTTTCACACACTCCGCTGTTTTTGATTGTTTTGTTTAGCTTTAAGTTTGACAGTCTTTCAACAAAGACATCAGCATCTACTGTAATACACTAAAGGCCTGAAAATGAAAGCTTGATTATGATGTCATAATGCCCACAGGCAGGGCCGTAACCACCAACAATCCCAACATTAATAGGTTTCAGACATACCCCCCCCCCAGTCTAAAATATTTTGGCATATCCTGCTCAAAGACACTTTTTGATTTGAGCTCATGTGTGATATAATTTTGATGTTCAGCTCTGATCATCCAAAAATACAGCTGAATTAAACTAAAATGAATGAGAGGAAAGTAAAGGCAAGAACCGAGAGCGGCTGAACAAAAAAAGACAAAGACAAAAGAGAGAGTGAACAGATGTTTGGCCTGAACTTCAAAGTTGAAATTTTCACCACACATTCCCTCCATTCGCACCAGCTAGAAAAAAAAAGAAAAAAAAAGACAAGCAAAAATACATGTGCCTTTCACTTTCTTATTTTGGAGCTGAAGTAGCAAACAAAAATTAAAACATAAAACAGAAACAATGTATGAAAACATTACAATATATCATAGAACACATTATGAAAGTTGTTGTATATAGATGAGTTACAGAGAGCGAGAGAGAGCAGAATCATTCTTGACAGAAGAACTTCACTTTGAACTATGGCAGCCAAACTCTGCCTCTTAAAAAATATTCTGCAATTATTTACTTCACAAAATTATTAACTTTACAAAGACTTTATACAATTGTTATAAAGTTATTTTAAGTTGTTATTCCCTAAAAATTCATCCACAATTTATTAAATTAAGAAATTAATATGCTGTCCTTTTGAACCTTCTAAATACACTTTCTGAATTCTGCTTTGTCACAGGAATAAATTACATTTTAAAATTATACTCTAAGCTTTTGAATGGTAGAGTGTCAGAATTAGGCACTTCCATTATGGTTAGGAACAGCAGTATGTTTTAGAGCATTAATAATAAAATGCTTTTATTTTAACATACGCATTCGGATTGCCGAAAAGAATCGCTGTCCAACTCATTTTTACCTCAATATTATAAATCAATATAAAGTCATATATAAAGAGTCATATGTCTGATTAATAATTTAACAGAGCTCAGGTTGAAATCACTGGAAGGATATTTCAGCTGACGTTCTCTAAAATCCAGGCCAGTAGAGAGTCTGGCCTACATTCAGTCACACTCAAGTTCTTTCTTGAAAAGCTGGAGTATCAGGTTTTGGGCTTAGGACCAAAAAGGGTTTTGTGTAATCTGACAAAGCCAAGGCGGCGGAGGGGGCTCCCTTTGGTCTGAACTTCAAAGGCTGATGATGTCGGCCGCTCATGCACACTGATCTGAG
The DNA here is from genome assembly GCF_001515625.1 of Sinocyclocheilus rhinocerous. Taxonomy (NCBI): domain Eukaryota; kingdom Metazoa; phylum Chordata; class Actinopteri; order Cypriniformes; family Cyprinidae; genus Sinocyclocheilus; species Sinocyclocheilus rhinocerous. The sequence continues at coordinate 573,061 of NW_015635022.1, forward strand.
ATCACTGTTGTGGTTTTTATTTCAAGAGCTCCAGTGGTTGAGATTTGTTCAGGAACAGCTGGTTTTAGATCAGCATAAACATGCTATTTCGTTCCTAGACTTTCTTTCTGGACCGGTCCACACAACAGAGAGTGATGTTTTGAGGAAACTGGCAAGTACTGTTCAGAAAAGTAATCAGTGAGAGAATGATAGAGATCTTGAGGAACAAACAATATTAACCAAAATCAAAAACACACACATGCTTAAGCAAAAATATATAACTGAAAGGGAAGAAAAACATTTGAGTATGAGTGCATACAGGTTTGGAAAGTCATGAGGATGAGAAAATGATGACATTTTCACTTTTGTTTATTTAAACATGAAAAATATAATTAATTGTAACTATCCGATTCTGAAAGGGAAAGGTTCTATCATCATTTACTCACTGACATGTAATTCCAAACCTATATGACTTTCTTTTTTCTGTGGAACAAAAAAGAATATATTTTGAAAAATGTCTTTTTTTTTTAATTTAATTTATTTTTTATTAGTTATTTTTGTCCATTAATCACCCTGACTTTCATTACATGGACAAAAACTTCTTAAAAATATCTTCTTTTGTGTTATGTTGAAGAAATAAGCGAATAAAAGAGAGGAAAAAGAATACATGTTAAAGGGTGAGTAAATGACCAGTTTTATTTCTGGGTGAACTACTGTATGCTTTTAAAGTTGATAGGCTGGATACTGATTGATTTTCCTTGCCAAACTCTCACAGAAAGAAATAAATTTATTGAATAGTTAATTTTCAAAATGTTTAAAGCCACGACAGCTGTTTCAGCTTTGTGGTCTTCTTACTATCAAGAATGTTATCTCAATGACCTTAATCGATTAAACAATAGAGACCCCTGAGAGGTGTGGCACCAGGTTTATAAAGATCCTTTCAGACGGCCTCAGAGCTACATGCAAATGAAAGTTTGAACCCTTTGGTCCAGGTTCAGCGTGGCTCTCCACGGACCGGAACTCCAATGGGAGTGAGGCCAAGACAAACTAGTCTACCCAAGACCGTGAGCAGCTCTCTATTGATTCAGTTTCAGTAAGCGGGGGATACCGGCTGAATGAATGGACCCAGGGGAGAGAGATGCGAGAGGATGGGAGGGAACCTCACAATATTGATGGCACAGAGCAATTTTCATAGTAGAGCATTGTTCAGGAAGCACAGCAGCCTTGGGAAAAACCAAGAGTTTAGCTAAAAGATTTAAACACGCTCAGATAAGAATTTACACTACCGTTCAAATGTTTGGGGTTGGTAAGGTGAAAGGTTATGCACACCAAGGCAACATTCATTTGATCAGAAGTACAGTAAATACTATTACATACTGTAGTACAATAACTCTTTTCTATTTGAATATATTTTAAAATGTAATTTATTTCAATTTGATGGCAAAGCTGAATTTTCAGCATCCATTACTCCAGTCACGTGATCCCTCACAAATCACTCTAATATGATTTGGTGCTCAAGAAACATTTATTATTATCAGTTTTGAAAACAGTTGTCTCAGTTAATATTTTTGAGGAAACCGTGATTTATTTTAACTGGTTATTTGATGAATAGAAGCTTCTCAAAAACAGAACATTGTAAATCTTTTTTGATCAATTAAATGCATCCTTGGTAAATAGAAGTAATATATATATATATATATATATATATATATATAAGAACCATTGGAACTATCAAAACTACCATCAAAACTAGCACATAGCAACTCCAAAAGATATCAGGACATTTATGCAATTCACAGAGAATTTTTAAGATGACTATTCACAGTACCTTCAAAAAAGAACCATAAAAATACTGTAAAAATGGCTACATTCCATTCCATTATATAAAACCATGCAATAGCTTTGTGTGAAAACAATAACAAAATGTAAGCAGCTATTTGCTGACAACATATTCAAACTTGCCATGTCAAAAATGTGGCGTGCCAGGTATAATAACATCAGTGGTAGTAAACGCCACTGACATACAGTATAACCTATTCCACAAATAACCATCAAATGTATTTATTAAAATGTCCTTGTTCCGTTGAAGAATAGCATAAAATAATGACAAAACCAGCACACTGACCTATAAACTCTTGATTTCTTTGACCGTTATCTGTATTACAGACATTCAACAAAAACTTTTGAATGCATTCTGCTGGTATTGCTTTGGGATGCGTGACTCTGTAACCGCTCTGTAAGACTCTGAGGCCCTGCAGGATCCATTAGCCTATTATGAAATTAAGGACAAGGGGGATTTTTCCATCGTTCTCTCTCCATGACCTAGAGGGAAGCCAGAGCAGCCCGCCTTCTGCCAATCGCTTCTTATAACCGCAATTTCAGCCACATTAAAAAGTTGGTTTTGAATGATATCCAGTGGTAATAAATATGCTGCCTCTGACAGATACACTAGGGTAGTCATTTAATACTATAGTACAAAAATATGGAAGCCTGCTGAAGAGATCGGATTCTGGAGGATGGGCTTCTAGTGCTGAGATATCAAGTTGCTGCAGCTCATCTTCAACTTCAATAAGTGCTTTGAACATTTGAGGAATTTTGGAATCAACGGAGGACAGACAATTCACTCCAGGAATTGGCCTTCCAGGCTGCCTCAGGCTGATTTAAAGGAATAGTTCACTCAAAAATAACAATTCTGTCATCATTTGTTCACCTTCGTAACCGCTGAAACATGTATGACTTAATTTCTTCTGGGTGAGCTATTCCTTTAAACGATTCTGTGTTTAGATTCCGTTCTTTTCTCCCATTCAGACACTCTCTGCTTCTGTTTCTCAAGCTCATTAATCCTGTAGCCCTGCATGGTTCATCTCTTCCCAACCCAAGTGAAGTTGTCATGCTTTGCCTGCACTGTAAAACAGCTGGAGTTTAACTAGGGCTGAGGAAGCCAAGTGTTTCTTACTCAAGGACAACCACATTCTGAGCAAGAATCTTTCGCCTGAATCTCTCTGAATCTTTTGTGATTAAATGACTCGTCCAATTGTGAAAATCAGTGAGTATAATTCATTGTACCTGAAAATCTGCACTCAGCTTAAACAAATAAACCAGTGATCTACAGTAAAAGAAAGGCCAGTCACACCAAGAACAATAACTTTTTTAAGGTTTTAAAAAATAATAGTGAAATCACTTTCAGAATTACCTTTTTTGCAGCTGATGAACAGTGTTGGGGAAAGTTACTTTTAAAAGTAATGCATTACGATATTGCATTACTCCATAAAAAAGTAACTAATTGCGTTAGTTACTTTTTATGGAAAGCAATGCATTACATTACTTTTGCGTTACTTTTTGTCACCTGGGCTGGGCTTGCTTATTTGTTTTTTAATAACAAAAAACCCAAAAGTTATATTTATATTGTTATATTTTAAAAAAGGTTTTTCACACCAAAAGTGAAATTGATAAGCCTCAGGCTAAAGGAAGTGTCTCATCCTTACTCGCAATTTCTCTCAACACGGGGACAGAAGTACAGTCAGTGAATAAATGGGAAAACAATGTAACTTGCGTTACTTATTTATTATTTATTAGCAATGAGCTACTAGTTACTTGAAAAAGTAATCTGATTACGTAGCCTTGCGTTACTTGTAATGCATTACCCTCTTTACTCTATGATGGTCATAATGTATTCTAGCTCTGAGTATTCATCCAAAGGAAAAGCAAGAATGTTTCCTCTAGATATTCTGAAAAACTGGCCAATTTGTTGTCATTGCATAAAAAAAAAATCTACAAAGTAAACACCCAAAGTCAATAGAACAGGCAGCAAACAAACTTCAAAATAAAGTGTCTCATAGAGAACGCCCATGAGACGGAGTCTAGACTAGTTTAGACAAAGCATTATGTTTGAAACCAGAAGGTCAAGCCCTCTTTGAGTTGGTCTTACTCAATGATGTTATTAAGTTCAAATAGGTTTACTGGATCTTTGCTCATCTTGATAACTCTTGACAACTCCTCCTCTTCCGTATGATTTAAGGGAAAAGATCAAATGATTACTCACAACAGTAAGATGCTAGTTTTTAAGAGCCTGTTTTTTATCATTGCTAGCTCTCTGGATGTGCAAACAACACTACGTTCAAATGTTTGGCAACCATGCAGAAATAGTTCATTGGAAGAGTCAGTGTTTAACCTCTTCTGTACAAGGCTACGAGATACGCTAGCATGAACAGTTTGCACTAAGTTTGAACATTTACAGCATTAGCAAGAACATTCATGGGAAAACAGTAACTAAAGGGATAAAAACAACAATCAAGGATTTCTTTCTACACTTTCCATTGCTGTTGTCAGTCTCTGCATTCTGCATGAACTCTTATCGGTGTGACCCTGATCCATTAGCACACGTTTCAACCCACAGACTTCTCATGCCTATCTCACGGACATTCCAGATCAGTCTGGCCTCCATACTAGAGATCTATAGGAGGTTCAGGCCGACCAACCGCCAAGATAACTGGCCATATGACACCTCCAGGTGGAGCCAAGAACAAAACTGTGGATTTACAGGGAGAGGGGGATGTCAGAAGAGGAAACCAGGGGATCTTAAGGACAAAGACCAAAGGAGGAGTTATACATCAAAGAGGAGGAATGTATCAGAAAAGACGTGGAGGCAAAAAACAGGACCCACTTGACATTTTGATCATTGAGCATCTGAAAGCATTCATGTGTGCAGGCGACTCTGTGTGTCTGTGTATACACAAGCTTTCACCAATAAAAACCATGTGGTAAGCCAATTAGCTCTAGTGTGTGCGAAGGACTCACCGCTTTCACTCTTCTCGATTACGTCCACCGTCTCTCCAGCCTTCAGGCTGATCTCAGAGTTCTCCTGCCGCTCGTAGTTGGCCACCACCACGTACTGCTCCAGCACCATGGGCTCACTGCTGTCCGGTCCTGCCAGTGAAGGGAAGAAACAGGCTGTCAGCCACCGTCCCGCCATTCCCGCACTTCCCCCGCCAACCCTGCCCTGCCAGCGACCTCCGGCTTGACCCCTGTACACCGCCATCCGCACTCCGCAGCCTAGCGCAAATCAAACTCCTGCTGACTGTGCATGCTCCGCAATGACGGGCCATTTAGACGAACCTTCGTCCTCGCTGGACGCGCATTTGAATGGGGGGAAAGCAAGATTACACAAAAGCAAGGTGAGGTAGACTTCCTTCAGGGACTCGAGAGCTCGATAAGGTCTTGGTGATGCTGGGTCTCCATAATACAGTGAAGGTTTTTGGGAGGAAGCAGGGAGGAATGTAAGGAAGGGAAAAGAGGCTGGGAGAAAGCTGTTTACAGTAGGGGATGTGACTTGCGAGTGGAGGGAGAGAAAGTTTTTCTTCAACAGACGAGCAAGAACAGGCCTCCCTCCCTCTCTCCTGCCCTCCCTTTCTCGTTTTTCAAACTCTCTCTCTCTCTCTCTCTCTCCGTCCCTCCTCCCATCTGGCTGAAATGGGGAGAGAGAAAAACGCCAATCAGACTGCTCTCCAAGCCTTAAATAGAAACATATGAGTGGGCCGAGTAAAGAGAGAGAAGCTGTGTTTAAGTGAAACGCAAAAAGAAAGCATTTCAGCTGGGGTTAAGCCACGCTCTCTTTCTCTATCCTTCTCTCTTTCTTTTTGTATTTCCTCTCACAATCTCTTTAACCGGTTCTTCTTCATCAATGACTTAAAGACATCATTAGAAAATTCTGTAATTATTTACTCAGCCTTATGTTGTCCTAAACCTGTATGACTTACTTTATTTTCTAAAACTCACAGTAGGATTTACA
>NW_015635022.1:578886-589058 GCF_001515625.1 Sinocyclocheilus rhinocerous
TATATATATATATATATGATGAAAGTGAATGAGGACAAGAGTTTTCAAGCTTCAGAATGATGGAAGAGTAAATGATGAGAGAATTTTCATTTTTGTGTGAACTATTCCTTTAAGAGTTCAGTGGTCACATGACCATATGTGCCATGACCAAATCAGTAGAATGAACAAGTAGAATTTCCATAATTCTAGTGAATAAATTACATCCCACCTACATTAAATTACTCAAAAACTGACTGTAAAGTTGGTGTTTACATGCTTTCATTGTTACAAAAAAAGAAATCTATTTGAAATCAATTCAGTTCTTTCTATTCATCAAAGAATCTTAAAAAATGTGTATCATGAAGCATTAAGCAGCACAGTTGTTTTTAACATAATATTAACAACAATAATAATGTTTAATAATAATAATAATGTTTCTTGAGCACCAAATCAGCATATTACAATAATTTCTGAAGGATCATGTGACACTGAAAGACTGCTGCTTAATATTTAGCTTGGCATCCCAGGAATGAATCACATTTTTATATATAAAAAAAAAGTTATTTTAAATTGTAACAATATCTCACAATATTACTATTTTTATTGTTTTTTGATTAAATAAATGCATCTCTGGTGAGCATAAAGGTCAATTCACACTGCACCGATGCAGATGCAGACAACGGCAACAGTCACTGGATTACAGTACGTCCCTTCTCAGACATTACAAAACCCAACAAATGCTGGTTCAACGTGTTCAATCTGTGAAAACAAACTGACAGACGCCGACAGGGTTAAAACACTGATTCAATGAAACCGGACAAACATGTCTGTTGCTGTTTGTCTGCGTCTGTCAGTGCCTTAAAGGGGTCCTATTATGCTTTTTCACTTTTTAAATTTTAGTCAGTGTGTAGTGTGTATGTTTGGGCATAAAAAAGATATAGAAAGTTACAAATCTCAAAGTCCACTCCAAAGGGAGATATTTCGTTTTTTAAAAATCCCTTTTCAAGAACTACAACGAACGGCTCGTTTGGACTACAGCATTTGTTTTCCGGGCTTTGTGATATCACAAAGCGGCCCATTAGAATATCATTAAAATCAAGACTTTGTAAAAGAGCATAATAGGACCCCTTTAAGAGGCTTCTTTCAAATATGTTAAAAAAATGTCTTTTCAGTTTTTGTAGTGTATTTTCCATTGAATATCCTGTTTAATTTACATTACAGCAATAAAATAGGCTGAACATGCTGTTTAATGTTGTTTGTAAACTAAAATATCCAAAGTATAACACATCAAACGTTTCTGGCTTATGCATTTCAAGACTTTCTGCATAGTTACTAAAACTTCAAATGGTGTATTTGTACTTCTGAGAACTATTTTTTTAGTTTCTTATATGCGCTTGAACTTCCAACATCGTGTGGTTGTGTTCTCCCTGTTTTTCACATAGTGTGGTCTTCTGAAAACTAGAGGCTTTAAATAGGAAACATTTCAAATGTTCTTACAGAAATATAAAATGTATCATATTTGTAACAATTTATCCAAAGAGATGGCGGGTGCATTTGCTGTACCTCATGCAAGCACATATAAGCATTTACTATGGTGTTAACATGTCTTGTTTGGAAACGAACCATGGATTATGTGCCCAATGTTTGTGAATACCATGGTATAAGAATATACTTTGATACTGGCATTTGAGGTTGTCACTGTCCCAATGAAAATTATTGAACCAAATAATGATGTTTTGTACAAAACTAAATTAACATAAAATCTGGTCTTGTATTCAGTCAACATCAAGCTGTCATGATGCCAACAGCGTGTCTGTGTTGCTAGCACAATGTGTTTTAACACCATGGGCTTTTAAATCAGGATTACTGGAGAATCCTTTGAGTGCAGACGCTCAGTGCTGTGAGAAGCGAGAGAGCAGTAGTTCTGTATCTTGTCACTATCACCATCGGTATGGAACAAGCTAATTAGCGCTGCCTCACACTTCATGGCGCCATGTCATGCTAACATGACAACATACTGTATTGCTCAACTGAATGCTTGCAGCTGTGCTGAAGTGAACTGTGAAATATAATTCTGAAATTTTAACGGTGTTTGTGCCAATCGCAGAAATATTTCACTTCAATCTGACAGTCACCACAACATCACAAGGAACACAGTGCTAATTCCAAACTTCGCATTAATTTACTCTTATGTTTACTGTTATTTTATATTTATGCTTGCTTTTGGATCTTTACAATCCCCAATCAGGCTTATTATTTTGCATTTTAGGCTCAAGTGTGTGCTTTCTGCAAATGTAATTGTGCAGATGTAATTGTTTTTTTGTTTGTTTTTTTACATTATTAATATTGGAATTGTGTTTGAGGAAAGTTTAAGTGCAAACAATCCCGCAACCTTATCATGTCTTGTTATAAAGTGCACACAAACAGTATTACTTTGTTTTAACATGTATATAGTTAGTATGTGACTACCTTGAAACCAATAACGGTGTTTCTTTTGATAATTGATGATAATAGTACTCTGCTCTTGTCCTAAACATGGTGTAAAATGGGGACATTTCCGGGGACAGCTCCAGTCGGGGACAGGACACCAAAAACCGGGACTGTCCCGGAAAATGGAGACGTCTGGTCACCCTATTTTTGACTAGCAATAAACAAGCTTACTATCTAATGACCAGCTGGGAAAAGTTAGAAACCACCATTCTTAAGTCGGATTATGAAATGTTTGTAGAAAGCATGTGCACAAGCAAATGATATGTGTTACATAATCAGTGTGTTTTCTTTATTCTGCAGGAAATTGCCCAAATATGTAGGGTGTGTGTGATGATCATGGTGAAAACACACTCCACATGGGCTATAGTTCTGTGAGCGTCAGCATTTATTTCTGAAAACAGAGCGCATTCTTTTCTGAAATGTTTATTTGCAGGCCGTCATCTGTAAGACTTCCCGGGAGAGCACTGAGGGGAGACCACAAGCTCTCGTGTCATGTTTTACATCCTCCGTTTTCACACTGAATGTCTTCCTCTTCGCTGCTGGCCTTACAACACCTATCCTAAATATTTTGTCTTCTAGCATAAACTTTATAAGCCACAAGTAAACCTGCAGACCTCTAAGATCTGCTAAATGAGCTCTTGCTCTTAAAAACAAAGTTCCAGTTTTGGAATCATTATGTAAATGTCTTAGGAGAAAATTTTATGACTCTTTAGCCAGTTAAATTCCCATAGTCATGCCCATCCACACACCACTTGCTTACTGCATTGTCCCAAATTAGAAGCCATATTTATCATTATATTAATTTCAAAATGTAATTTCTGGATTGCTTACATCAGGCTCACTTTAATAACACGATTAAATCTGTGTATTATGTTACAGTTCCTAATGGAGTTACCAGCCAAATGGTGATTAATAGCGTTTGACTAATTTTGATTTGGCGCTTGACGAGTGTTAATTTTGGACCCTGGGCAAGGAACTCTTTTAGGAACTGTACTTGTAAAAACTCGAAAATTACCACATTGAAGAGTTGCAAAAGTGACATGCACACACGTATATCGCATATCTACCTGAGGCCTCAGACTTTGTTGGACTGTCCTGAAGGCCATACATCCAAACTGAGGGCAGCAGAAATGAGAGGAGAGAGGGAAAACAGAGGGAAAAAGGAGTATAAATGTTAGTCAGAACAGAGTGGAAAAAGACAACAGCCAGCACTGCATGTTTTCATCAAAGCTGCAAAACCCAGCCAAAAGTAACAATTTATATGCACTGCAGTACAGCTCACTTCCTTCAAATCTGTGACTTGTGCATTGACCATTAGCATTAGCTTTGAAATTAGCGTTATTCCTAAAACAATTTCCTAATGATAGGAATCTTTAAATAATTTGATACAAATATAAGAAATGACATACTTTATAGAAAATGAAGGCCATTTTAGGACCATTTAATAAATTTGTGACGTGAAATAGTTTTTCATCAAGCACTTTTATTATTTTAACTTTATTTTTTATTTCCATTAAAGGGGTCATATGATGCGATTTAAATTTTTCTCTTTGGAGTGTTACAAGCTCTTGGTGCATAGTTTCCATTGAAAAATTGCCATTACTGTAATGTGAATAAATGCCTCGCTCATTACTGTAACATGAATGAATATCTTGCTGTCAATTATTTTCTTTCTTTTTTATTAAAACCAATATAAATTCAATTTAGTGCATCATACTATTATGATGTCACTTAAATATGTATATTTATTATGTTTTCTTACAAATAGGCTTTATTTACTTGATGCAAAATCTTTCTGCAAAAGGCTTTTTTTTTTTTCTCAATATCCCGCTGCCTAATACATCTCACCAGCATCTTAACTGGATTTGTATATACCCCAAATACCCCATACCGGATAAATGGCAAATAGTGCAGTGAACAGACAACTTAAGAGTTATTAAGCAAGGCACCATCTGGTTACAATACCCATAAAGCATCACATGGTGTTGAAAAACTGTGACTGACTGTGTGTGTGTGTGTGTGTGTGTCTGCTCTGACAAATCTATTGCCTGGAAAGCAAGTATGCCTGAGTGTGAGGTCACAGCAGAGTTTCCTAATATCTTCTCTGTTATCACACACGCACACACAAACCAACACAACCAATCTCCATCAGGAAATTAAATGTCACACATCACTATCGGTAAAAATATGAGAAGGCGTCTCAGCTGACGGGAACAATTACTTTGTTTCTATAACTTATTTCTTTTCAACACTTCAATGGACTCCCCACAAAGGCACGCATGACACCAAAAAATGAGGTGTAATTTAACCTCTGTAAACAATGAACACACTCAGCACCGACAGAATTCAAGATGTTGGTACAAGCTATATTTTTACCCCACAGGACAAACCTCGCCCAATATCCCTCCACCCTTCCATTCTATTCAACACCTCTGTCTCCTAATCCATTCATTCCTGACATTTCTTCCCTCCTATGTGATTGTGAGCTGAACGTTAACACAACAAATGAAAACGGCTAATCTGATCCGCGCAGTTGTTAGCCTTTCATACTCATAGGGATTGTTTCCCACCAAACTCTGATCTGAGCGCTGAAGAGTGGCACCAGCTTTACTGGCGAACTGGTGAATCACTCACAAATATGTCAAACAAATGCAATGGTATTATCATCGTCCCTTTTTCGGCTTCAAAGGAGCATTGATAACTAAAACTCTAAGTTCCAAATCCTCTACATCTCTGCTAAATTAGCATCAATAAATATTAGCATTAAATATTAAACATACATTTTATTGGAGAAAATGAAAAAAAAAATGTATCAACACAACTATAATTTGGTAAGTATAAATGTCAAAAGTACCAGTACTTTGATGCCAAGATGACATTAAAAATAATACAATTAAAAATGAATAATATATAAGCATTTGTTGGACAGTGACTCATTTCAGTACTTGTGCAATGTCTAAACAGTCAAACTGATGGTACAAAAATACTCTAGTGTGATTGTATTATTAATTAAACAACAGTATTAATGAGGAAAGAATTTATTTTAAATCACTCATGATCTTTATTTTTGACTGTTCACTTCAAAAATTACTTGGAAAAACTTGAAGCAGGTAGAACATATGCTATATGCCATTGCATTTTTTTAGTACTTATATTAACCTTAATAATTAAATATAAGAGTTGTTTTAATAACATTTTAGATACTATTGAATATAGCTTTGGTTTTGTAATTGGTATATCATAACATGAATTTCATGAAATGTTTTTGTTGAGTCTGATGAACCTGTACTTTCCAGTTCAGGGTTGATCTTGAGGTCAACACTGTCCTTTGCAACAAAAACTTCATGGAGTTTGAATTAAACTGACTCAAGGGCCTTGGAGGTCAAATCATTAACAAATGCTCCACACCCCCGTGAACAGATCCATCCCTTTAGCGAAGCACATCTGACAGATGTTACCTTCCCACCTCTCTGACCCTTCCTTCACACTGAAACGCTGAAACACTCACTGCTATTAGCATTTACTCAATCTCTCACACTCCCGTCCATGATAAATAGACACACACAGCATCGCTCACACACACCAGCGATTAAGTTCAGGTCAGTGGTGTTCGAATGACTGTTTTGGTTTCTCTCACTGTTATTTACATCACTTTCCTGACCCCAAACAGTCGATCTCCCTCCATTACAGGAAATGTCTATGTCTTTCTTACCCTTGTGTGGAAGGAGTTGTGTTTCACCCATGCTGTAGTATTTCCATTAGTGTTGTCACGGTACCAAAATTTCAGTATTCGGTACCAATACCAGTGAAAATCCACGGTTCTCGGTACCAATTTCGGTACCAAAGCAAAACACAAAAACATGCTAATTAAAAAATTTGACTATACTTTCATTCAATCCAAACTGTGTACATATTTCATTTTAAAAGGCTTTTAAAACCTTCTAGAGTTATTCATTTAAGTTAGCTTAAAAAAAAAAAAAAGCCCAGAACTGCTTTTCTGACTGATATGACACAAACAATGTTAACCATTTGTACATTCTCTAACACGCATATTTTACAGTCGGTTTCCTCCAGAAATACAGTGATATAAAAACACCCGCACCGGGTTTTGACTTTGACACGTGCAGTGCTCATGTTTATTCAACAAAGTCAAAGCCTTTTGGAAAATCTATTTGTGGCGGTGAGTTTTGATTTTGTGGCGACCAGCCACAAATAAACCAATGTATGCGATGAAATAAAACTTACCTGCTTGAACTCTTTCATTTGATCCGGGTGTCTTTAAAGTGTTTTGTTAGTTTGATGTGTTTCCTCATTTTGAGGTCGCCATGTCTCAGTGCTTTTATGAAGAGAGCGCATCTGTGCACCTTTCGTATAACGCATCAAGAACCGGGTTGACTGGGTACTCGGTACCACCGGTACTTAAAAAAAAACCTGGTACCGTAACGTTTTCATTTTTTTAGTACCGACTTGGTACCGAAGTACCGGGTCTTTTGACAACACTAATTTCCAAAAACATAAAGAGAAATACAAAACTTGTTCATTATGGACATCTTTGTAAAAAGAGACAGACTCTTTGATCTATTTGGTTGTAGACATGTCTTGGCTTGGGATTTCCAAGCACACTGGAGATATTTTGGTCGCTATGAAAAAGACAGTTATGTTGATTTGAATATTATGAACTGATTCAGGCCCCGTCCACACGGAGACGCGTTTAGCTGTATACGCATAAAAGTGGGAAACCGTCAGGGCCCTCAGAGAGGGCCTAAATTATTGTAAAAACAATATTTACAATTTTTAAATAAATGTTTTAAAATGTAATATTTTTAATAAAAAAAAATATTATTACTAATTTTATTTAAGCAATTCATAATTTGACAAACATCATCTAAATAAAATAAATACAACTTCAAATCTGCGTATTCAGTGAATGGACTTATTAACACAGCCCATTTTCTCCATATTTGAATGTTTCTGCCTAGTGTTTGCGGCTCTGTGATTCGTGGTCCAGCTATGAAATTACAGAGGGCCAAGCAATAGTAAATCAATGGGGGAGTAATTTCGAATGACAGAAAAATTGACCAATCATATCTTTCCTCTAAATGGGCGGGCCTTGTTATCACTAACTTTATCGTTTGTCATGAAGTGTCGCTAATTTGTTTTGTGTCAGCGCTGTCATGGTGTGTTGTCTTAAACACATTACATTTGTTGGTTTTGTGTGATGTGTCTGTACGCTTTGCCCGCTGAAGTGCAGATATTTGTAATGAGGATTTGCATTTGACTTAAATTTAGCTGTTTTATTTTGGTAATATCAGTCACTCTCGCTGTGTTGTTTTGTTGTGGTCGCACATCGGACGAGAAGCACAGTGGTGCCCCGGTGCAACACGTATCACACACTGAACGCGTCGCGTCAGCAAACGGGATGAGAAATTGCGATCTATAGCACAATGAATCACGGAATTTATTAGAGCCACAGAAAGACAAACGTTTTGCTAAAAAATGCACAATACACAATCTTCCAACCTAGGATGAAGTCATTATGTACATTAACAATAATTTGGTTCAAATATAATGTATTTTAATGGAAAATGATGTGAGTAGCGCTGGGGCGCTCTGTGGCACGGCAGGATTATGAACAGCGCCCGGAGTCGGGATCCGCGGACAATCGCCGGTGTGCATACAGTCATAGAAAACAATGTGTGGGAATTTTAAAGACGTAGTGCGGCGCGGTGCAGGGCTGCACATGTCGTCCGGTGTCCGACCGCCTTAATGCTGGATAGCCTCTTATTTCAGAGGTGGAATTGTCAAAGATGACTTTTAGAAGAGGACACCGTAAGCTAGGCTGGTAGTTTTTCCCCCCGACGAGGGTAGGGGGAGAGGGCCTAGGCTCAAGAGTCACGGCTCGCTACTGCTACATCGTTTTGTGGTTTCGTGTGGACGCAGATATTTCTTGAGACGAGGGGAAAAAAAAGATCGAATAGGGAAAGCTCTGGCTTCATGTGGACGTAGCCTCAGTTGTTGGCTATGAAGGCTCAGCATGTAGACCGCAAAATCAAGAAAACATCAACAAACGAAAATCAAACCATATACTGACCAATTGTGTTTTGGCAGAGAGGTCACATGAGAAAGAAAAGTCTGCACACTTTAAACAACAAAACACATGCTAAGCAACACGTATCTATTTTTGTACATATGTGGTACTTTTGGAGAAATGTTATGCCACAGGGGTTGATTTTTATTCCAGGAATAATTAATTAAATAAATAAATAAAAACGTATTTTCTTTTTACCATACAAAGATCTCATTAAAACTTTAGAACATCCTTTTAAAAGTTAAAGGTCTTAAATTAAAGTATTGTGCTGTCATGATTCATTTTTCATAATTATTTTACCTTGTGTATAGATTTTATTGTTTTAGTCTGGTTCTAGACCCAGACCAGTATTATTTAAGTACTGTTTATATACCTTTATAGTTTTTTTGTTCTGAATTAGCTTTCATTTTTTGTTTTTCGTTTTAATTTCAGTTTAATTGTTAGTAATTTAGTTATGTGCTTTTGTCATTTTAATTAGTTTCGTTTTTTTTAGAATATCTCTACATGTAAATAGTTCAATTTGTTTATATTTAATTTTAATTTAATACACACACACATACATACATACATACATACATACACATACACATACATATGGGTCAAAAACGAAACATCCCATTTTGGTTTCGGCATCAACATAAATTTTAACAAAGTGATTATATATATTGAAAGTATATTAAATGCAAAGTAAAGTGTTTACTTACATTTTTCAAATAACTTTTATGAAAATAAAATGTCAAAATATGGGTGGAATAATGTTCCATCATCACTCAGCGTAACAGATATATTTACATGTAAAAATTAAACAAACATACTTATTCTGACCTGTACTTATTAAAATATGTAAAAGAAAAAGTGGTAGCACATGCTACTAGCATGTCATTTTACAGTCCTGTTCCGCCTGTACTGAACATACTATGTATTTGTAATTACAATAACTTGTTAATAACTAGGTACTAACCCTGAACCTACCCCTAAACCTAATCTTAACCCATGTGGTTACCTTATTTTATCAAGTACTTTCTTGAGTAAGTACACTGTAAGTACAGGTAAGTGCACGTACTGTAAAATAAAGTGCAACCGAAAAAGTGATCATGCAAAATTTTATTATATTTTAGTGATTAAAAACGTATTGCTGACAAATGGCTAAAACCTAGTGGTTTGAAAGATAGTAGCAATTAAGATTGGTAAAGATTTAAAATAACAATTATTTAGTTTCTGGGGGGCTGCACTGTGATCCTTAAAGGTGCAGTAGGAGATCTTGGAAAATGCTAACTTTAGCCTGATAGCACTGAAAGCGAACGTCCCACCATTCTCGCTCTGTCTGCACAGCGTGCGTGTATGCGCTGATGACGTATCCTGTCTGCGCGAACCGGGTGCGCAGAGGTATGCAGATACATACGTTGAAAGGCAGGTAGGAAAGTCAATTAAAACACTCGGATCGAGCGTTTTGATTGGACGAACATTGCTTGGTCCTACGCCTTAAACAGAATATATAAATACAGATAAATACATTTAGACCACTTAACTTAATGATTGCTATCGGGATGTGAAGAGACTTTCAACCAGCATAACAAAAAATGTTTCTGAAGACAATCACCTATTGCACCTTTAA
>NW_015635022.1:590153-604555 GCF_001515625.1 Sinocyclocheilus rhinocerous
CTCGGACCGAACGTTTTGATTGGACGAACATTTCTTGGTCCTACGCCTTCCACAGAATATATAAATACAGATAAATACATTTAGACCACTTAACTTAATGATTGCTATCGGGATGTGAAGAGACTTTCAACCAGCATAACAAAAAATGTTTCTGAAGACAATCACCTATTGCACCTTTAAATAATCTTTTAATGTCATCCAATGATTCTTGTTCTAAATATGCCTGACAAGATTTTTTTGATATACAAACTATTGTTCCACTGAATGACATTTTAAAGTAAATCATGGTAATAATAAGTGTCATTATTTTTTGCTTAGAAAAAAAAAACAGGACACATTCTAATGTACGAAAAAAAAAGCTGCATTAAACTTTTGATACTTGAAAACCCCTTTTCATCTTTGACCCATACACACACACACACACACAAATCAGCTTTTCTATTATTTATAGTTTTCACAGTTCAACATTTGTGGAAAAAGTATTATTTTTACAATAATTACATTCTTATTTTAAACTGCATTCATTAAACATCATTAAAAAATGACTTTTTATCCATAAAACCACACTGACCTATTTAAGCCCATTCCTTTCATTGGAACAGACAAACATACACCACACATACATACACCAACATGGCCATTCCTCTCAAACTAAAACTATCCTTCCTCCCCTAAAACTCCCATCTGTTCCACACGCCTCTCTCTCCGTATGGCCCTTCCACTCCTCCACAGAGCCCGGAGTCTTGTGTAAACAAGATTAGCTGGTTCGACGTCACACTGAACCCACTCTGCCACGTCTGACTGACCCCATTCCAGCAGAACCCCACAATCCCGCCTCGGTTTTCCCCCTCTCCACATCTGACTCTCACATGAGGAGCAGAATGTGGGGAACTGCAAGTAAAGCATGTCCTTTCTTCACCAAGGAACAAAGACCTCTGAACAGTATAAGAAGAGTGTTGTAAAAACATCCAGGTGCAGGGGGTGCTGTTGCCTAGTGGTTAAAGCTCAGGACCCCAAAGGTTGCAAGTTCAAATCCGCCAAGGTATGATCTGTAAACTATCACCATTGAGTCTTTATAAGATACTTAACCTAAGGCTAACCTCGAGGGGGACTGGATTAACAAACTATATGATGCTTTGGACAAAAGATGCAGCTTAAAGGGGTCATCGGATGCCCATTTTCAAGTTGATATGATTCTTTAAGGTCTTAATGAAAAGTCTGTAACATAGTTTGGTTAAAATTTCTCAATGGTAGTGTAAAAAACACCTTTTTTACCCTGTCAAAAACAGCTCTTTTCAGATCATGCCGTTTTTGTAGCATTTTCCTTTAAATTTCAGTTCAAACAACTTGTAAAAGTGCATGTAGCACCCTATGGCCCCTTTAATGGCAAATTCACAGAAAAAGGATTGCTTCCATTTCACAGTCCATGTGAAATGGAGCAGTCGTGGCCTAATGGTTAGAGAGTCGGACTTGGGTTCGAGTCTCAGGTCCGGCAGGGATTGTAGGTGGGGGAAGTGAATGACCAGCGCTCTCTTCCACCTTCAATACCACAACTGAGGTGAGACCCTTGAGCAAGGCACCAAACCCTCAACTGCTCCCCGGGCGCCGCAGCAATATGGCTGCCCACTGCTCCGGCTGTTAAAAAACCTTATACTCACTTCTGTAGGTGAAGCTGGATCACGAATGATTCGCGCGAACATAAACGCATTTATGTAGATCGGGGGGTGCATTCCCTTACCCAGAAACAAACGTAATCCACTGCGTCTTCAGCGGCTAAGATGTCGAGAGTAAATGAAGACTGCTATGTTCATTATTACAACCAACAACAGAACACCTCAATCGACACGTCACTTCACTTCACTCACTACCATTCAAAGATGTATTAAATTGAACAAAACGTATTCATTCATTGGTAACCAAAGGACTAACATTTTTCCTGTCCTGTCATACAGTAAAAACTATTTTTTCTGTCCTGCACACGCCGCTCAACTTGTCAGCTCATTAGTAGAGACTTTAAGACCTGAACTGGGTCAGAAAACGTAAAGAGTTGTGAGAAAATACAATGTGTGTCAGATCTAGGTCATGTTCAGCGGCGGTGAGTAAATTATTTCAAAATTTTAATTTTTGGGTGAACTATCACTTTAACCTGTTATTGATGTCTTAATTATTTAATGTGTGTTCAAATAAAAGTAACTTTTGTCAATATTTTGTATGATATTCACTATTTAAATTGCTATATCTCAACAATGGATTGGGGGGGAAAAAAAGTTTTAAACATCATTAAACTCAAAATGACTCAAAATGATGGTGCAGATCACATATAAACTTCCCCTATCGTGAGGTGTGAAGGACAGATCAGACGGTTTTGGCACTCTTTACCTAATCCTCAGGGCTCTGAACTTCTGAACAGGTGGTTTATGTCTTCAGACTGACATAAGAGCAGTTCAGAGAGGACAGAACCAGGCAAAACTGTTCCCTATTGGGGGCTTAGGTGTCTCAAACCCATCTGCTTGTCAAGATGGTCTCCCTGTGGAAACGTGACTAACAAGCCAAACTGAGCTCTTAAGGGTCTTAGAGTTATGTAACTCTTGATGTACTTATAGAGTTTACTGTATTACAACAGCCTTCAGTATTTACAAGGTAAGCAAAAGTACTGAAAAGCATCATCGAAATGCAACAAAAAATATAACATCAACAAAAAATATAATTGAAATTTTACAAAAAAAAAAATTTAATAACCCCCCCACCCAAAAAACAAAAAACAAAGCCATGATCAAAAAACCTACGGGGATTACAAAGTGTCCTACATGGGGGGGGGGGAAATAAAAGTGAAGCATCACTAAGGTCCAATGGAAAACAAAAAGCATAGACAAATTCCTACAAAAATTTTTTTTTTATAATAATAAGTTTAAAGTATCAACAAAAATCTATTAAATTGATTGAAATTGAAGTGCATCATCAAAATTCTACCAAGTGAAAAGTATAAAAAAGTTTTACGAAAAGTATAACTGAAAACCTATTAAAAGTGAAAAGCATGAACAAAAAAACATCAACAATCTAAAAAAAAAATTCTAAAAACAACGTAAACCATCACTGAAGTGCAATGTGAAGAATTAAAGCATCAACAAAATCCCAAGCATCGAGTTTTTAGAAGAATTTAATATGACAATTTAATAATTAAGACAAAATAAATGACTTTAATGGGTCTGTTATGGGCAGAATGTGTACTAATCACAGAAATGTCCCACAAGTCCATGCAAAGAATGACTGAAAGTAGCTATAAACCATTAGGACTATCAGAGAGGTTCAAAAACTAACTGGAGGTTCATAAAGGATTCAGTCAGGGCTCTGCCATTTATTTGCGTAAAGTCCCACAGCTATAGCGTAATACTATTGAATTATGCTCTGTATGAGTGATTATATTGTAATCATATACCGTTAAGGAGGGCCACCTCAGAGGGAAACAAGACTCCAGTCTTTCTGCCACCACAAAGCTATGAAAGTCTACTTGTGACCCCTTTCTTTAAACTGTTTACCTAAGCCTACAAGGAAACACCTCTTTAGTTTGTTAGTCTCTATGGCAATATCAAAGTTTGTCTCATGATACACATAATTTAAGTTTGATTACACTGGCCCTGTTTCCATTGCAAGCAGAAGGTATGCTTTACGTGCACCTCCTTTCATGAAACAGTTAGCAGTTTGTCAATACAGCCAAGATTACAGTCAATTATTTAAGCAATATGAAACAAACATGTGTACTGTTGTTACCGAGTACGAGCAGTTTCACCTCAAGCCTACTGCCGAATCGGTGCCATAAGTTAACAATAACAAATTAATATTGAGTAACTTACACTATATTTACAGTTACTTGTTTATGTTTTTGCCAACGTAAATAGTTCCAAACAAATCTGTGCAACACACAGTAGGTGGTGTTTTGTTCATGAATGAATCAGTGTCTTTGAACGAGTCAATTGAGTAAATGATTCAATGACTCGCTCATAAACACAGTCACTTGTTTAGCTGCTTAATGAATCAGTGTTTCGAACGAATCGGTTGAATTAATGATTTGCTCAGCAAAATTCACTTTTCACCATCTACTGGTGTAACGATGTAACCTGAAACCGCAAAGTCACTCCATTAATGCATTAATTTTGCCATTAATGGAAATATAAATATAAATATATAGATTGATGTAAAAAGTTTTAAAGAAATAATGTATCTGTCAGGGAGTCATCACAGTCACTTCAGTCACCATCCAGGATAATTACCCGATCACAGTCACCTGAGTTCTGATCACCCGCACCTGCTGTCACCAATCAAGCCACACTACAAATACACACACAGCACAGCCACTCACTGTCCGGTCTACCGTTCACTCCTACGAACTACTCTGGACTCTCTCTGCCAAAATCTCCTAGAACGAATTACGGTTACCTGCTGTTCCTCCCACGATCCTCCAACGACCCCGTGGAAACGGCTCCACGATCTCCAACGTAACCGGCATAAGATACTCACCATCAGAACTCAGATAAGAACCCTGTTGCTTTACTCCGAATTGCCGCTATTTGAAAGTGAAAGTAAAATGCGCACACCGCTTTAACAAGCTATTTAAAAGCGAAGGAAAGCGAGGAAAAGAGGGAACGCCCCCGCCCCCGCGGTGATACCAGTGTTGTCACACGTCGATTAACCGGTGGGAAAATTTCCTCACCGTCACAACCCTAGCTGACACAGGAAGTGATGCCCATCTGTAATGAAAACACAATGCTCCTTCCAAGCCTTACATTGTCATGCAAAACAGCAATTTTAAAATGAAATTTCTCATCACGGTGTGGAAGCTTTGGTAAACGGGACTGTCAGGGGATATACAATGCCCACGCCTAAGTTTGTTTTTGATAATGACACATCCCAGCTGCAGTTTCCACCTGCTAAACCCTCAGAGATAATTAATGAAGATGGAAACCAACAAGCAAGGTATTCAAACTGACAGAGAGATGGGGACATAGTAAAACCACAGATCTTTAAACATAAAAATAAATTACCAATCTTGCAAAATACATATTTGAGTAATTAGGATAACATCTTCAGGATGTATTTAACTTGTAGCGAACAGATTACTACTGATGTCTGGCAAATGCGCATGGTCATCTTAAAAACAGAATGGAACAGAGGATGATGATGATTATGATGATGATATGAATTCCAGTGATCCAAAATACTAATGATAAGTGGTTGCATATGATTTATTGTCAAATGAGAGGCAGAAGGGGGAAAACAACAGCTGGAATTGCTTATAACATCACCTCAGCTGCTGGTCAAATTATAACCCAAATGTTAGCAATTTTCAAATGTTGTGAGAGCAAATAAATGTGAATTAACAAACAGACAAACAGATGATGAATGGACAGACAAATATTTGTATAGACACTGCAGACCTGATAAATACTGCAAAACAATTGCCTGTTTCTCAAGAATAACTACTGGTCTAAAAAAAAATTACATTCACTAGTGGATGTTTGTCTGGATCAGATTTTGCTTACACCAAATGAATCCAATTGCCCCTGTAAGCATAATAAAACCTAAATCAAAATACACAAGGATGTATTTAGTAAATGTTTTAATCAAAATCTCGAAAAGAAAAGGGTTTGTGTGGAGGTTAGGTTTAACGTTATTGAATAGAACCAATACCATTAAACATAACCTTTATACAAACAACAGAAGTCAATGGAAAGTCCCCAACATGATAGAAAAACAAATGTGCATGGGTGTGTTTGTGCACTGATGGCTTTTTCATACTTAGTGACACACACCTTAGTGCATACTTGACCTGACAAGCATGATCTAAACACAAATTCACAAACCTTAATGTTGCCCTCTTTAAGTCAAGTCAAGTCACCTTTATTTATATAGCGCTTTTAACAATACAGATTGTGTCAAAGCAACTGAACAGCATTAATTAGGAAAATAGTGTGTCAATAATGCAAAATGACAATAGTAAACACTAATTTTCCAGTTAAAGACAGTTCATCACTGAATTCAGTGATGTCTTCATTCAGCTCAGTTCAGTTTAAATAGTATCTTTGCAATCATTTGCAATCAAGTCAACAATATCGCTGGAAATGAAGTGTCCCCAACTAAGCAAGCCAGAGGCGACAGCGGCAAGGAACCAAAACTCCATCGGTGACAGAATGGAGAATCTTCTCTTTACAATCTGGTCCAACATCATCTATAAAACTAAACCTGTCTGTCTAGCACTTTGCCTCATCACAAATGTACTGAAATAACTACAGTGTAAGACCATAACTCTGCACTCCTTCCCCCAAAAAATCACTAGAAATGACTCTAGGCTGAACTTCATGCATGTGATTGTACATGTGCTTTTTTCCATATCGCTCCTTTTATCCCCCCCCCACCCCATACAAAATTAATGTTCAAATGTCCCTCTGAAGTTTCAAGCTGAGAGAAACACATTCAAGTCTGCTGACTCCTCACGTTGCATGTTATTTTTTTATGTACTATTGCACTGAAACGTAAATATCTTCTGTAGCTTCTTGTGGGCAGTACTAAATAAAAAAAATATGATCTTTAAACAAAATAAGAAATATTCACACATTATCATCCTATTCAAAAGCTCTCAATGCGTTGTGTTTCCTTCTTGAGCATCAGTGAATGTTTGTTGTGTACGAGTCCTACAATCTCAGTGCGAAATGATAGATCTAAAAATCTTACAGTCTCTGTTGGAAAGGGTTCAAATATGGAGAAGATGCTAGAAAAGCAAAACTGATCATCCAGGTAACAAGGCTATGTAAACCTTTGAACTGGTTCATTTGTGTCTTAAACTGCTTTTATAGAATGGCAGCAATCGTAATATGATAAAAGATGCCAATGTCTGATTAATGGTTACATTTATTTAAGTAGAGACAGGTTTATGAAGCACATTTCATACCCAATGCTAACGAAGTGTTTTACATAAAGGATTTATTTATTTTTATTATGTAAAAAAAAGATGCATAAGAATAACAAATATAAATATAATATAAAAAATGAATCCAATTATTATTAATAATATTTTTATAAATGCAATTAAATTTAAAATATTAAATACAGCAATCCTTTTGTCTGGTAATGCAGTTCATTAGCCTAATGGATGCTGTTTAGTGTTTCTAAGCAGCATAAACATAATTTAGAGTGTACAGTAACAGGTGGCTCACCCAAACATAATTTATGTCTAATAAATTAATGGAATTTATAACAAAGAGTTTAATACAAATGCAGTAATGCCAATGATGTTGGTGCATAATACAACCATACTGTTAATGGAAGTGGCTGATGAAGTTCCATTTCAAATAGTTGGATTAGAATAGATGAAGTTTATTACATGGCATACATTTTATGAAAATATGCCAGTCTCTTTGATCCCCTCCAGATACACACAAACAAACATTCATGGCCGGTATTTCCCTAAAAAACCCTTTAGGGCTCTTGCTTAATATCTACATTCCCCCCATCTAGTCCAAAATATGACAAGGCCTCCATCTTCTCTGCATCTCTTTCTTTTCATCATTCTCTCGCTCAGTCTCCTCCTTTGTGACTCCCGTGGGAGAATGAATACTCTCTTTTACAGATCAGCAGTATGAGGTCACTGCAAGCCTTCTAGAATGAACTCCTTTGTAGCCGAATAGAGGCAGGACACTGTGCTAAAAGCCCTAAATCAGAGAGATCTGTTATCTGTCTATAAAAGGAAACTGCCACCATTAAGACGGATATAGGACATGACATTTATGAATATGTCCGAAATGAACAGTAGGAAAATCCAGAGTTTTAAGAGACTAAAGCATGCCAGTATTTGCATCAAGTATCATACTGAGTCTTGTAGGGATTAAAATAAATAAATTAAAAAAAATTGAATAAAAGATAAGAAATATAAGCATATTGGGTAAATAAATGCCTCTTCTTTAATTAATAAAGCAAAAACTACAAAATATGCATTCAAAGTCCATTCATCAATATCAGGTGTGGTATTTGTTGTTTTTTAATTACATTATTGAAAAGAAATGTAATCATTTGCATATTGAATTGTGATTGGTCTTCTTTCTTGCATTTAAAAAGTAAACTAGAAACGCTTTGTGTACTTTCTTTACATGCAACCAAAGACTAAACCTTTAGGAACTCCACATAAAGGTTCATTTTAAAGGCTTGTTGTGCATGTTTTCCATGGCTGAAATTCAGTAGTCTCTGCCAAACCTCTTCAGACCAATTGTTCCGGCTGTTAACCTCTTGAGTCGTATCTAATAGTAAATACTTCACATTCATCGCTTGAGACGGTTTAGCAGAGAAAGTGTTATTGGAAGTGACAGTTCACTGGGTCTGCAGGTAATATACGGCATCACAAAAGTTTCAGACAAAAAATCTACAGTTCTCAGCTTTATCACTCCCAGAGTCACTATTAAACGAGGGGCAGCGTATGATGACGGGTGAGGAAAGGCAGGAAATGGTAGTTCGTACTGATTGGGCACCGCTCTGTTCATTCACTCCACCTGAACCGGAGTCAAGTAATATCTATAAATCCACAAGTGATGCATCGCATTCTGTGGCTTTCTCTGTTATGTGTCTTGGTGATATCTTCATAAAGTCATCTCTGGCATTTGCTGTGGTCTATTTAAATAGCAGGCCTGTTCAGTGTTTGTCAAACTCATGGTGGCCACCAGCTCAGACAGCAATGAAGTGTGTAAATTACGCACCGACTTTCAGGAAGGTCAACTTTCTTAATATTTTACATTTAAACATACAGTGTGTTAAATAAATGTTAAAAGTTAAAGGTAAATTTTGATGTGCAGTCATGCAACTGAAATTTCTTTTGGAGCCCCAACAGCAATAACAATAAAAATAAAGGTCCTTTATTGGCATCTACACCCTTAAAAATAAAGGATCCAAACAGGGATTTTCACAGCAATACCTAAGAAGAACAATTTTTGGTTCCCCAAAGAATCTTTTGGTGAACAGTTCCTAAAAGAACCATAGATGCCAATAAAGAACCATTACTTTTAAGAACAGTATTAAATATAAACAGGGCGACAAATACACAATCCCACACATTCCCAGGCTAATGTTACTCCTTGAGTTGCAAAGAAAAGAACGTTTATGCAGAAGTGCTTGACATCTACTTTATGCAGTGAGGTTTTATGGCTCTCAGAGAAGTGTGCTATACTTCTAAAGTTCTAGAATATTCCTATCCCAGAGAGCCCTAAACTGCAGGAATGTTATGATTGCCTCAATTAGTACAAGGCCCTGAGCAAAAAATGAAGCACAATATAAAAAAATTTTTTTTTTAAACATTATCAAGGATGAACCCTTTACAGTGGAATAAAACCAGAACATTAATGATAAATAAAACAGGACAGGACAAAGAGAAGAAGAGAACCACTGGGCCAGCACTGGGCTTTGATTCAGTTACATCATTGTGAATATGAGATGATTAGAATATCAGACTGAATTAAAGGATTTTGACAATCAAGTTCAGTAAAACAGATGACGTGGAAGTAGAGCCGAGAGAAACAAAGAGAAGCAAAAGAGAGTAATAGTACTGTTAACTGGACAGGTACACTACCTCTCAGAAGTTTGTGGTCGGTACGATTTTTTATTTAATGTTTTTTAAAAATTACTCCATTACTACAGTCTTCAGTGTCACATGATAAATCATTTTAATGTGCTGATTTGCTGCTCAAGAAACATTTCTTATTATCAAAGTTGAAAACGGTTGTGCTGCTTAATATTTTTGTGGAAACCGTGATTGTTTTTATTTTTTTATTTTTTGATGAACAGAAAGTTAAAAAAAAACAGAATTTATTATTTTTATTTTTTTTGATGAGCAGAAAGTTTTAAAAAAAACAGCATTTATTTGAAATAGAAATCTTTTTTAACATTGTACATGTCTTTACTCTCGCTTTTGATCAATTTAATGCTTCCTTGCTGAACAGAAGTGTTCATTTCTTTCAAAACTTTTGAACAGCATGGTTCATCAGCTGTTGTTAAAGTGTGTTTAATAGAGTTCAGAGGTTCTGAATTTGTTCCAAACACCTCAACTAAGCTCTTGCACAAGCTTAAACTCAATGGCATCTCACTGTGCATTTGCAGGAGTGTCAGTGACTGAAGGTGGGAGTTAGCGGTGCAGCGGTGAGGTGTATTTACTGGCCTGAGCATCTGCAAAGCATTAGAGGGGCTGAGGGGTGGACAGTCTCATTAGGTGAGAGCGGGACGGGGAGGAGGACAGGAGGTGTGGAAAGGAGGGAAACGGGTGGACCTGCTAACCAATGAGCCCTGACTCTTCCACAGAACTGAACTAAACACATTTACCAGAAAGAAAGAAACTAGCAAAGGTGTTCTGAGTGATTTTGGCTTATTGCTGTGCGGTTGGTAGTGTTTTGGGTCATTTCTACGGCATTGCTAGGTGGTTGCAAGGCCCAAATCAAACCAACCCTGAGTTACTATGATATTTTTGTTCCTTATTACAGCTTGGGTCCCTCCTTTACACACACAAACATAAAAAAATACACACGCAACCATATGCACACAAGAAGAACAAAAATACCAAGAAATGCCAAGCAATGTTTAATAACTCAAGCCTCTGGCTACCTTCTCTGGTTTCTATTATTGTTCTGTTTCTGCTTCAGTGTGGACGGGAAACTGGACCATGTGATACAACAAGACTGTTCTGAGCTACAAACAGATCTAGCACTTACTGAATCTAAAGCTTCCTGATGCATGTTTACACAGAGCACAGTGATCCTCCCTCATGCTTCAGATCTCCAGTGGAACTTCACACTCTCAGCTCCTGAACTCTCTCGACGGTTCACTGATGTTTAGGTCTGGTGATTGGAGAAGGTGTCTGAAATCAATCTGCTGTTCCTAAAACCATTCTGTATTTGTTTGGGGGACATTGTTATTGTGTAATATGGAAAAACAATGAGGGAACAGCGTTTGCACCACAACATCCACCTGGTCCAATCTGACTCATGTTTGTTGGCTGTTGAACGCTCATGCAGAGCAATCACAGAGTCTAACGGTTACTAACAGCAAACCCATCCGGTTTTAGGAACTATGCTGGAAGATGACTCAACAGAGCACAGTATTTTTTCCATTGTTTGAGGGTCGTAAGGGTTTTAGGACTATTTCACCATCTTTTTGATTTTGTTCTGCCAGTTTCGGTTCCCATTGACTTCCACTGTATTTTACCAACAGTGGAAGTCAGTGGGAACCAAAACTGTTTGGTTATCAACATTACTCAAAATATCTTCTTTTACATTCCACAGAAAAAAAGACAATCATATAGGTTTGGAAAAACATGTGGGTGAGTAAATGATGGCCAAATTTTAATTTTATGTTGGACTATCCCTTTAAGGGCTAGTGTACATTCTTGTGGCACCATCAGCCAATCAGCATTGTCATGATGTCATTTTCTTTCCATTTTTAACATTAATTTGCTCCATGAACATTCCTTCGCCTAAAAGGACTTCAACAGACATGCCACATGAAACAGGCCTTTAACTTTGAACTAAATCTCAATTATTTTTGGCTATCCTCTGTACTTACTCTGTCTTTTCTCTGTGTCTCTTTGTCTGTCTCTTTCCTTGGCTGATCATCTTATCAGGCCCCCAGGCAACAGCACTTTAGATAATTAACTAGTTTTATCCGGCATTAACCCCCTGAAGAGCCACACAATAATCAGTCACTGTGACCAGTGACCACCTGGTTTTGCACCTAAACCAGCCATTCATGAGACTCTCCACTGAATGAGTCTTTCATTTCATACAAAATCACTTTACGCTTTGAGACTTGTTTTATGCCCAGATGCCCATAACCTATTACATATGCCTTTCATATTTTAAATTAACACTTTAAATGTTGATAAAACATTACAAACCACATATAATTTATATATACACTGTCATTCAAAAGTTTGGGGTCAGTCAAACTTTTGAACGGTAGTGCACAAAAAAAATTCAAGCAAAATATTTAAATAATAAATATAAATAATATTGAAATATTAAAATACTAGAGACAGTGATCAAAATAAAAACAACATATTTGGACACTGTGGTTGTCAAATGTTAATGCAAAAATAAAATAAAATAAAATAAAAATATAACATATTTTTCCAGACTATCTAATCTGAGTGTATTTATTTCAAGCACTGCGATCAGATGCCACTTGTTTCTCTAAGGGGTTTATGTCAGAGCCCCCACCCCATTTAATTACACAGAAAGACTATAGAACAACCAGGATTTATAGCACTTCATGTGGGAATACACAGTCTACCAACAACCATCCATCATACCAGCTAATAAAAAAAAATGTTCCCCTGTACACAGTCGGCAAACAGAGAGAGACAAGTGAGAGAGACTGCGCAACATCAGATGGTCTAAAATAGCAAACGTTTGTTTGTGGTGGAAACGCTGCTCTGATCACTGCCATCTGTCTCAGATCTCATGTCAGTGTATGGGTTCAATACATGAAATAATGGACAGACAAAGAGATACTAGAGGGATCTTAAGCTATTCTTTTTTTATGGTTTGTGATTTTGAATGTTAATGCTATTTCTTGTGTGATTGTGTACAGTAATACTTACAGTATTGTAGGTGCAACTTCTACAGCCATTACATCGCAATTCTGACTGTACTGGATAGCAGCTTTTGTGTGACACTCTATTGCACACTTAAGGGTAAATCACTCTCTCATGCTGCAGTGTTCACAGATCTCCTGGGACTACAGTCGCTTGTCTGTGAGCTCTGGATATGTAAAGAATTCTGTCTGTGTGGAAAAAATGTGTCTGACAGGAAAGGCAACCAGCCAGATTGTATTTAAATTATGTGTGTGAGTGTGTGACAGAGAGAGACTAATAGACAGCAGACGACCGTCAGCTAAATACTAGTGCATATAACAAATGATATTTATTTTATTCCAATTAAAATGAGATTTTTACAACATCAACCAAAAATGTGTAGATTCCATTTTCAGCATGCAGTGTCCAAAATTAACACTCAACAAGTCCGAAATGCAAGTGAGCATTGACATTGTTGAGTAAATACGACAGTAACTGGTTCCTGAAAATTCCTATGGAAAAGGCTTTTACATGGTAATAAAACAATGGATAAGAATGCAAGTCTATAATAGTAGATGCTTTTAGAGTGCCCTCTAGTGGTCATAACAGTTAATCTACACTGACAATTTGATTATGTCAGGATAGGATGTTTCTGTTTGCTCAGAAAGTATGTATATAATGCTATATTTGACCAATCTAAGCTTTAAAAAAAAGTCCAGAAAATATGACATAACGTGTGTGCATAGAAGAGTAAATAATTAAATTAGAATTAAATTAGTTTTTCTTTTACAAAAAAATAAAAAAAAAACATAAAAGTGATCAATTAAATCTTCCATAATTCCACATTATGACTTTGGGGTTAAGAGAATCAGACATATGTAAGGAAGACACATTCACTTTTCACGTTTTGTCTGTTTAAGCTGCAGTTTGCACGTTTCCCAGCAGATGGCTCTAAATAGTCAATTTCCCCTTTGCTTGGGGAAAAAATAAAAACATTTTAGACTTCTGTTATTTCTAATCTTAGCCACTGAGGGATTCAGTAGCTTACTTCCATAAAATACTGTGAGAACTACACTGAAAATGGTGTGAGATTTACTTCGAAACTATTTTTACATACAAAAGATGTAAAACACATTGAATTAATGTGTGTAGACCAACTGAAAAAGTATTCAATAATCCTCAAAAAATCGTTTTTGCAATGTGATGTTAGACAAACTTATCTAATATAAAATTAGTTATTACTAAAGTCCTGACAATCCTGATACACGCATAGCAGCCTAGTACAGAAAATCACTTTTTCCCTCCAATTTATGCTAAATGTTAAACACAAAAGGTCTGACTCCCTGAATTCACTGTCTAATCTTGTCTATCAGTAATTATGAATTGGTTGTGGCTTATTCTGAGTTTTCAAAGAGCATCTTTGTCTGTCTTCGTCAGATGGATGGAGTTGTTTCCCTCCAGCTGTGTTAACGGAAAGGTTTCGTTGTCAACAGTGGCCTACATTGTCCCTGAGAACAGCCGTGCAGCACAAACACACTACAAGTCTTACGGCACAAACTGTGGTAGTTAAAAAACAAATACACTAAACAAAACAAATGCCATGAACACGCAGGAAGGGAGATTATATTGTGATTTCCAAAGTACCGGTATGGAATCAGTTACACGTTTGAAATCAAACCGGTGGGAATATTACTTCAGGTGGGAAATCTGATCATAGTTCAGTATTTGCTGAAAGTGGCCAAGCTCTCAAGATCAAGAGTGCTTGTGTGTGTGTGTGTGTGTGCGTGTGTGTGTGTGTGTGTGTGTG
>NW_015635022.1:604619-668941 GCF_001515625.1 Sinocyclocheilus rhinocerous
GTATGTGTGTGTGTGTGTGTGTGTGTGTGTGTTTTCCTCAGGGGAATTTATTTCCCGGTGGAAATCTTCAGTAAATCAATCATTCATATCCGTCTAAAAACAGAAACACTAGCAGCACACTTACACGGCACAAATGCATCTCAAATTTCACCTTCACTTCAACCGTCCTGACGACAGACAACATTCAACCAATCCATTATTCCACATCATTCAATGAACTCCATGACTCCACATCTCTCCTAGAAGGAAAATCTAGGTAATGTTACGAAATGACCATCTGTTTCGAGTGATAATAATCTGGCGACATGAGTTTAACAGTTCATAGTGGCAAATGATTGTAATATTTCCCAAGTAATACAATTTAATAGGCTAGCTTGAGCCAGACATCTGGTCATTTAAAGGAATAGTTCATCCAACAATGAAAATTCAAGATATTTTAATAATACTAGCTGCTTAGCTTCAAAATGACAAAGAACCACCATAAAATAAAGATTATGAGTGAATCATATGAAGCTACAGAAGACTTGAAATAGTGTATTAGTCATACTATTAAGGCTTGTTCACACCGGGATGAATATCACGCGATTATCACCGACGTTTAACGCCTCGTGACTAAACAAAAACTTTAAAAACACGTTAAAAACAAACAAAAACGACTAAACAAAAACGCGTTAAAAACTTGCCGACCAATGAGATTGGCGCTTTTGTTCACGTGCCTGGAGCTGCTGAAGTTACAGTAAAACACGACTTGGTGGCACTCAAGCATAAACGGTCTTGCCGAGCACACATTGATACCTAACGACGAAGAGGAAGTAAGTAGACCAAGAAGATGCATCGAGGCAAGATGAATGTAGAGCTGCTGGTCTCATTGGTGTCTGAACACAAAGGGCTTTATGACAAACGCGACAGCGACTACAAAAATCTCGATAAGAGGGAGTTGTTATGGAGAGGAATTGCAGATCAAATAGGTTTCGATGTGTACCGGGGTATTTCTGTTTTTCATTAAGCGCCATCTAATGTCAGAGAGTGAATTTGCACGTTCACTCGGCTCATCGCCTGCGAAAATCGCTTGGGTATGAACACAAAAGACACGTCGAAAAATGTCGGCGATAAGCGCGCGCGATAATCGTCCTGGTGTGTACGAAGCTTTATGATTCTATTAAGGTGTTTTGTTTTGTTTTTCTTTTTTAATGAAACAGCACAGCTGCATACAGCACTTCCTATCATTATGAAAAGAGTATTCAGTACATTTTTCAACAGAAGAAGAAAGAAAGTCATACTGGAATAATTATGTGGGTAAATAAGAAACAGTAGCATAACACTCTTACCATTTCTGCTACAGTATATAAACATTTTGTAATATACAGTATAACGATATATAAGGACATGTCAGAAAGTATACTGTTTTCAAATTCAGCAAGAATTTTCATTTTTAATACATTTCCTTTGGGCTTTGTCTAATTTTTTTAAATGTTTCTGAAAAAAAGACTTCTGCTCACCAATGCTGCATTTATTTGTTTAAAAATACAATAAAATCAGTAATATTGTGAAATATTGTTTTTTTTGTGAAAAAACAGGGCAGCTGAGCAGAACGTATGCTACTGCTAGAGAATTTATATATATATATATATATATATATATATATAACATACAAATTTAGTATATGTACAGTACAATCTAAAGTGTTGTGGGTGTTTGCCAGGAAGTGAAACTTCACACACAGACACTGATCACTGATAGGATGCTCACCACACTCACAGACACACTCTCTTAAAGATCAGGACCCCTGTTTCATTTTGATTTACTAACTGCTGGACTCTAAGTGATTCAGTCTGTGAATATCTGACACTGAGAGACCTACTCATCCAGCTTAGGTTGATATAAATTCACCTATCATATATAGGCCACAGTCTGTAAACCACACACACGCAAACATGGAAAACGGGTTTAAATTTCTAGCAACTAAAGCAGCATAACAAAAAACCCGCAGAGGTGAATATGACATTAGGCTGTTCAGCTATTAGCAGCAATGTGTCTGTTCTAATAGAGCTCTGAGAAATTAACACTCAGATATATGAAAAACACATCACAGCAACATGAGAGTCGAGGCAGTCAGTCCTCGAATATCAGGTGCATAAACCACTAAAATGAATGAAGAGGAACACTCTCAAAACTGATGACAGCGTCTGCCAAAAAAGGAACAGATTCCATTTAAAGCTTAGTAACAGGGATAAACGGACTAGCGCTGCAATGAATAAATCAACTATTATTATTATTTAATTATTTTTATTTATTTATTTATTTTTATTGTTTGTTGTTGTTTTTATTAGTTTTATTTATTATGGGACTTTTTTTATATATATATATAAAAATATGTCTATATACAGTAGTTCTTATTCATTTTAATTTAAGATTTAGTTTAGTAAAAGAAAACGAGAAATTATACCTTGCCAACTATCTGAAATAAAATGTTTAACTTTTTTATATGTTATTTCAGTTCACATTCATTTCAAGTACCAGAAATATTTTTTTTATAGTTTTAGTTTTATTACACAACAATAACCCTGCTCTAGAGTTTCAGAAGTGACCTTAACAATGCTTCAAACTGCTCAAATGTGACCCTGGACCACAAAACCAGTCTTAAGTCGCTGGGGTATATTTGTAGCAATAGCCAAAAATACATTGTATGGGTCAAAATTATTGATTTTTCTTTTATGCCAAAAATCATTAGGATATTAAGTAAAGATCATGTTCCATGAAGATATTTTGTAAATTTCCTACTGTAAATATATTAAAACTTAATTTTTGATTAGTAATATGCATTGCTAAGGACTTCATTTGGACAACTTTAAAGGTGATTTTCTCACCCTCAGATTCCAGATTTTCAAATAGTTGTATCTAGGCCAAATATTGTCCTATCCTAACAAATGGATATGGATAGGATTCCTACATCAATGGAAAGCTTATTTATTCAGCTTTCAGATGATGTCTAAATCTCAATTTTAAAAAATTGACCCTTATGACTGGTTTTGTGGTCCAGGGTCACAAATATATAAACAAATACTCAAATATTATGCTTAAATGCTAGGATAGGCTCCAGCATCACAGCAGCCTATGGACCAGCAGTTTGGAAAACATTATTGTTAATAACAAACAATAATCTGATTAATAATCTATTTGGCCACATTACTTTTAACCACATAACTTTTTGAGCCAATCACCAGTGCTGCAGATGGAATAATAATCACTCTGAAATGGCTCGAACACTGTATTGACCAATCAGAATAGGATCTATTTTTTATCATGTACTTTAGATGAAACTTTTCCAAAAAAGAGTTTAAAGTTTATTTTAAATGTATGTCCTTGATTATGACATCCTGTAAACACACACACATAAACAGGCACACAAACACTCATAATTTGTTGTCAGAGTTGGACTGCTATAATATAAGGAACTGTCCACAGACACGAGCAGCAACATAAAATCACAAGAGTGTTCAAGTTTGCACTGCAGATGACAGACACTTTTTTTTTCTGGATAGCTACAGCATGGTTGTAAAGAGTGAGCAGTGTGTGTGTGTGTGTGGTTGTGTGTAGCCACTGCAGCATGAATGTGTTTTGAACATGAAAATAGATTGCCTACTTCATATCACCAGAGAGAAGGGAAAGAAAAGCAGAGAATTTAAAATGAGTATGTGACGGACAGCTCAGAGTACAGAAACAGTGCCACAGAAAAGACAACAGAACAGAAAAATATAAAGACTCAAGGATGAAAGTAAACGGTCTTAGACTCGTGTTCATTTTTCATTCCACTTCTACAGCAAACAGAGCTGCTTACGTGAGATTACAAAAAAAAAATTATAATAAAAAAACCTTTGATGCTCAAGTCATTTGTACTGCTTTTATAGTACCATTTATTTATATTTAAAATAATTAAATGAGAATAAATAATTAATTTAAATATATACATTACTGTTCACATTTTTTATGTTTATGACAGAGGAGGTTCTTATGCTTACCAAGGCTGCATTTATTTGATCAAAAACACAGTAACAACAGTTATTTTGTGAAATATTAATACAATTTAAAATAACTTTTATATTTGAAATGTTAAAATGAATTTATTCCTGTGATGCAAATCACATGATCCTTCAGAAATCATTCTGATTTGATGCTCAAGAAACATTTCTTCTTATTATCAGTTTAAAACAGCTGTGCTGCTTAATATTTTTGTGTAAACTGTGACAAATTTACAGATACATTTTTCTAGATTTGTTTGCAACATAAATGTATTTTTTGTCACTTTTGATCAATTTAATGCATCCTTGCTGAATAAAAGTATTAATTCCTTTTTTTTTTTTTTATCTTAATGACCTCAAACTTTTAAATGGTAGTGTAGTAAACAAACTATTCCTAACATGGGTTTCTCCTTCTCTTCTCTATTAATTTTTTCTTGTCTTTCATTTTTTTTTAGGTTATTCTTTTGGCTCAAATTTTCATGGGATTCATGGGCGCTAATTACGGCCCAGCCAGGGGGGAAGCCGTTCATACACACTCACAGAGGACTGTGCACATCCACATCAGTGTTAATTAAACAATACCATACCTGTGATTAAGAGGTGTCGGGTTGGGAGTAAGCTGGATAATGAAGAAAAACTGTGGTTCTTTCTCTTTCACACATAGAAACACATTTGCACCTCTCTTCACACACACACACACACACACACACACATTCTCTTACGTTTAAAAAGTGACATTCTTGAGAGCCAAATTATAAAAATTCTTACAGCCCTAATCTAAGGAAAGCATGTAAATACAGCAGGAGGTTCAAAAATGTACACAACACCATGCAGAATGTGTGGGAGTGTGAGAAATCAGGCAAGTCTGTATGCAGCACGTATACTGTGTACAGCAAATTTTCTGAATACCCAGAAAACATTGCATGGAATATTGTGTCCCACAGAGCAATCCAATTCATCTTCCATTTCCAGTGCCATAATAAATAAAATCACAAATGACATCTCTTTAATATCAGAATAGTTTCTCCAAGAAATGAAATGGAGACTTTTTGCTCAGATGTTTCTCCTTAATCATTGATTTACTATTATAATTTTTTTTGTTATTTGAATTTATTTTTATATTTTCCAATTTCACTTTAATTTTAGGTAAAGTTTTAGTCATTTGAACAGGTTTTTTTAAATACATGTCTAAATATGTTTTAATTTTTATTCATCCGAGACAAAGTTGATGCATCACCCTTTGAACTTTTGTTGTTCCTGCATACTGTTTCACATACTATTATTTTAAAATGCTATGCAGCATACGGTGTTGTGTAGTATGCATTAAGCAGTACTGTATTCCATTCCAAATATAGCCATAGTATCATATTTGTGTGAATGCATTCATTTAGGTTGCTCTGTGTGAGAGAATGTGCAGACATTGATTTGTGAAGGTCTGTGACACACTCACTCTGCGGGAGGGTGGATATCATCTGGTTTGGTCTCAAAGAAGCGGAGAACTTCTTCACTCTGCGAGATCTGGGGAGGAAGCCGAACCAGCGCCTGACAGACAGACAGGACATGAAACCGGACAATCAGACCCCAAACAACAGAACAATCACTCAGAAACACAGCAGACTAATGAATCCCCACTATACCACATGTTATTTCCTTTGAAATCTCCATAAGGGTCAATGATAAATACTGATATCCAAGGTGACGAAAAGGAAAAGTCTTGTAAATTCAGGAAGAGAAAACATAATTTTCTGCATGAATTGGATTTATGTTTTGAAATGTGTGGAACACTACAAAAAGCAAAGAAAACTCTACTTGTGATTTTAGTTTAAATTACTTGACTTGGATCCTAAAGGCGCAATTTTGCAAATCGCACAAACATTTGTCTAACAAATTCAGTCTGTGTTCCAACTGCTTTGGAAGCTCTCAAAAATGATTTGAAAATTAGAGAAAGAACAAAGGGGAAAAAATAATAAGGAAAGAGGGAGAGAGACAACTCCTCTGAAGAATCCCTGGAGTAAACCCTGTTATTTACTTATCTTTGAAGAACACAATGCAATTAAATGGAGATGGTTTGTCTAATTAAAGCTTTCAGGAAATAGCTGGTAAACATCATACGTTTAAGCAAAGACACATCCCTCTCTCTCTCATGAAGGGATTTTGATGTGTAGAGGAAATCTGGAGGAAGTTAGTTATTTAAATGTCATATAATCAACTGTCACATAATTAAAGGCTAATTTAAATAAATGTTAAACAAAAGCTGTCAATTTAGAGTGGTTAAAAAATAAATAAATAAATAAAATACATGTCCCCTGAACCGTACACAAACTCAATAAGGAATTGTACTAATATTTTGTTTTTTTGTTTTGTCTTTTTGCAAATTAATATTATTCAGTCTTTATGAGCATAAAGTCTTTGTGTTGTCTTTATTTATGCGCAATTCACATCAAATATTTACATATGCGATTAATCATTTTATTACAATTTTTAATCAACTGACATTATA
The DNA here is from genome assembly GCF_001515625.1 of Sinocyclocheilus rhinocerous. Lineage (NCBI taxonomy): Eukaryota > Metazoa > Chordata > Actinopteri > Cypriniformes > Cyprinidae > Sinocyclocheilus > Sinocyclocheilus rhinocerous. The sequence goes on from NW_015635022.1 coordinate 611,139, forward strand.
GATGGGCATCTTAAGGACACATTTGCGTTAATATGTTCTAAACTATTTTTGGATGTGTTTTTTTTATGTCTTTCATGTAGAAGTCATGGAAATTGTTGCCACAACAGCAGTCCTTCCAAGACATCCCATAATGCTACCTATCTCACTGTCTCAGCCCACTTTAACAGCTGCTCTCCAGTGTATGTGTGTGTGTGTGTGTGTGTGTGTGTGTGTGTGTGTGTGTGTGTGGATTGTTTAAAAAAAAAAGTGGTCTCTCTTCCATCAGGAAAGAGGGGGAAGGAAAGAAAAGGAGACAAGTCACACAAGGGGAAAAGATAAAGAGAAGGAGAAATAGAGAGAAGGAAGAAACAAGTCGTTAAAGCCCCTCAAACTAATTTTAAGGGTGTTATTGGGTAACCTATAGCTATTGGCAAAGTAAACGTGACAGTGAACACCAATAAGTGCAAGTGTCTGTTTGCTGTAATTTATATGCTTGTGTAACCCAATGCGACGTGTTGGTCAAATACTTTAACAAACTCATTTTAATGTGTTGCAAGAAATTTGTTGTTCAGCACATTAGCATAATCATATTTTAACAAGATGGGAGATATTCTCTGATAATGAAGCAAATTCATACTCAAAACCTGATGTGGTGAACATGCACAAAACTTCAGCGCCGCTTCCCTTCGCTTAGGGTGAAATTTGTGGTTTGGGGGGGATCTGACACTACTACTTAAAGCTTGAAACCCCCCAGAGGAAGTCAAAACAATAGGTTGGGGGGTCTTGAAAATGCATAAACTAAATAGTTTCAAAGCAACACAGAAGTTTTACTGATATTAAAAGAACTTGATTTAAAATAATGCATAGTATGATTCGCTCATTGCTTTTAATAATACATTTTTGCTCAACTCATTGTAAACACACACATCCCTCCAGCTGCAAAATAACTTCATTTCACTGAACCTTTTTTATATTTATCCTTTTTGAATGAATTTTGTATCATCTATTTTAAGTAATTCTTCTTTGAACAGCAGAAGGACTGCAAAGAATATCAGTAAAAACGAAAAGGGGCTTAATGTTGAACCCTGTGGAACGCCTATATCATAACCACACTCTTAATGATGTTATCGACCTCATATGCTAAACACACACACACACACACACGAGCGTGAGCAACACTTCCCAATGACAACATGTGACACACACAAACAGTGTTTATCAAAGAAAAAGGGCTATAAAGAATCTCTCGCAGTTTAATAGTTTTCTAAATAAAGTAATATAGCCTACACATATTAAATAAGAAAATAAAAGAGTACAAAACACAAAAGCACCAACAAAGAGGAGGAAGGAAGGAAAGAGAGACTTACTCTGCAATAGTCATCAATAAAGCGTAGTCTCTTCATGGCCACGTCTCTCACATGACTTCGTCGAAATAGGATTTTGCCTTTAAAATAAAAGGTAGAATGATATATGTGGTCTACTTCAAAAAATCATTCTGTAATAACAGTATGTAATAACATAATGTTATCTATAATAAATGTATCTAGTTTCCAGAAATAGCTTTTTGTTGAAATTGCAAGAATGACTTGAATCATAGTTTGGAAAGCAGTTAGAATGCATTAAAAATAATACACAAATCTGTTGCATTCAATTACATTGCTTTCCAGAAAGTGTGTTTAATTTCATATTGCTACATGATTGCTTTTATGTTTGATAAAATAAAATAAAACATAAAAAAGCAGCTTAAATAACTATTTATCTTATTTGTGGCCAATCCAGTGAAAATGTTGACAGGGAAAGTAAAAATCAGAAGTACTGGCCCAATTGGAGAAAAAAATAAATCTTTATTGCTGAGCCCTGCTCAGTGCTGCGAGCAAAATGCAGTGCATTTTAGAATAACCCATAAGAAAATGTTTAGAAACATGATACACAGGACAGCTACTGAAGAGAGACGCCGTGTGTTGTTCTTCAGATCTGGAACATCGTAATCAGATTCAGACGTTTGGAGGAGATAAGATCACCACGTAGCACCAAGCTCCAGCTGTCATGCTCTCCTGTCTCAAGCTGTTTACGCTCAAGGAAACACTGAGAGATACTTAACATCGTGCAAAATGAACAAAATCCTTGTGATCAAAACCTTCATAAATCAGCCATAGATTCACCTTGACTTGTTCTGTCTCATATACTACTATTATTGTATGTGCTCCTACACTGAAAAAATGTTGGTGTAGAAAAATTTTTTACTCAGAAATCGCTAGTAAATTTCACAAGTAATGACAAGCAACACTTGAAATTGAATGGCTTTCCATTTGATTCAATGAAAATGGATGAAAATACCAAAGATCACAAACATTTAATTATAGAAGTTTATAGAGGCCTGATTGTACTTTGCATTTATCAAACCATGGCATGGGGTTGTCTATGTTAATAAAAAGAGTGCGCCTTTTAACAACAACAACAACAATAATAATAATACCAAATACATTACAGTATATAGATATCATATTTGTATAGATAGAAATCTGATCTGTCCTAGTGGAGTCTAATAATCAGACTGGAATTAAACGGATAGATTTAATGGCTTGACACCTGACACCCTATTATTCCCTTACAAATGCTCTGAATGGATTTATAATCCACTTAATGTTCTAGTAATCTAAACAATTACATTGCATTCCAGTAAATAATCTAATGGAGCAAGTAATAATCTAAGCTAGTGTGTGCGTATGTGAGAACAAACAGAGAGAATCAGGGACTGCTGGAAAACAAAGAACAAGAGAGACACTAAATCTCCAGGGAATAGAGCAGCCGCATCAGCAAGCCGGGAAACCGTGTCTCGATCGCTCTGTGTCTCTGTCCCGCTCTTCTCATTTTCTTCTTATTGATGGCTTTTGTTCTGAGGGAACGGTGCTGCTCATCTCAATGACTCGTGTGCCTGCTTCCTGCATGTGTGTAAGTCAAGAACAGACGCACAACCCCGTCCCAGCATAACCATGACTTATTGTGGACAGATCTGCTGACACCATGTACTTGCAGGTCTGTGTGTTTGTGTTTGTGCAGAGGAGAGGAAGGGGAGGACAAACTCCTCCTCAAATCACCTGGAAGAAAAGGGATAATCCTTTTTTTGGGATCTTTCTGCCCTCCCTCGATTGGGAACTTGTCAAGAATCTGCATCTGTGGGAAGACGCAAGAAACACAACGTAAAAGACAAAATAGTCAATAATAGACAGCATTAACTATCAATATTAATACCGTAACAATAAACAGAACTATTTACATACACATCATTTAATATATGATGATGCAAATTAATCGTTAAATCAGAGTTCAGAAGCAATGCACTGACAATTTAGACTGATTCATGAAAATGAATTCAACTTACTAACAAAGTGTTTGATTTGGTGTAACAGGGAAAGCTCGCAAATCAAAATGCAAATAGGCTCCAACGTCATATTTAGCTTTCATTTCTTCTACGTCTAATAAAAAATGTCATGATCTCTGTTTAAAATCCTGGGCTCATGATTCCTGAAAACTCGATCAATTTGTTCGCTTTATTTTCCGTAATTCTCCACATTTGTCCCTTTTGGGCATTTGAAGTACAAACAGCTGCAGATTATTTGTAAGTATCCCACAAACAAATGTAAATCTCAGTTCTAATTGTGTGTTCACACCAGATGCGAACGTAATTATTCGCGCGAGTAGATTACATACAAAGTCAACGCAAAGACACGAATAGAGGCGAATTCGCGCCGGGCGACGCAAATGACGCGAACGCACGATATTCGACTTTTTGACAACAGGTACAAAACAGTGATTGTAGTTATCGCCACCATGGTTGATCGCGCTATGTTTTTATTCGCACGAGTGACACGGAAAACATCCCGCGAGTAATCTAGAGCGAGTGACGCGATGCGCATATTCGCTTCACGTCTGGTGTGAACACACCATAAAAATTAAACACAACTACAGGAAACCATCAACAGAAGCTGGGAGATTCTTCATTAGCTGCACTCATGCAAATGTGACCCTGTAAGAGCTCTGACTGGAAACTCCCAGTGGGCTTTGCTCATTAGTGAGAAACATTTACAAGAAATTAGAGATTGAGTAAATGTTTAGAAGTAGCTTCTACGGGAACCAAATAAAGAAGAGAAAAACAAAGGGAAAAGATACTCTAAATGAAAATTAGTAATAATAATGGCATTTGATAAAAAAAATATATATCAACAGCATTTTTACACAAATCAGACTTTTCCAAAAATCTGTTTCCTGCCACTATTCTAGTTAAAGTTTTTTTTTAACATGTTTTACTTCTAAATAGTCTGCATCTAAAATTTCTAAATTGGAAGATTTCAAAGATTCTACTTTGCAAGCACAGTCGCTGGTGCACACTGATAGGGTTGTGAGGATCTGGGTCAGATGGCATGAAGAATTGGAGGATAAAATCAGATCACGTCTCACAGATATCTAACGTCTTGCACTTTCATTTTCCCAAGATCCTGAACGTATTCTGCTGATAATATCACAATTTTTGTGCTTTTTGCAGATAATATGAGTCACTCTCAACCACAGAGCAGCCACAGACATGTACGTTTATTTCACAAGTTCGCCTGCCCATTCAGCCCTGCCAGTTAATGGTAAACAAGCTTGGCTTGCTGTCCGCGAAGGAGGCTCAAACCCGAGGCTCAGCTCGAGCTCTGAGTAAGAACCCCCACTTATGATAGTACAGTGTGGAGGAAAAGGAGAAGGAATTAGAGGAGGTGCCGGAAGAACTGTCGCTGGAACGGAGCAATGACTGCTGCTTATATACGGTCGTAGCGATGATTGACAGGACTGGATGATTAGGCTCCTCCCGAACCTGAGTTGGGAACTTAAAGTCATTTTTAAGACATTCAGTAGATGTTGTTTAAAATATACACTACCGGTAACTTTTTTTTTATTTTTTTGAAGGAAGTGCTGCTTAATATTTTTGTGGAAACTGTGATGCACTACCATTCAAAAGTTTGAGGTAAGTTTTCTTATTAATTTCTATTTCAAATAAATGCTGTTCTATTGAACTTTCTATTCATCAAAGAATCCAGAAAAAAAAAATATATCACAGCATATCACAAAAAAATAGATAAATAAATAAAATAAAAAAATGTTTCTTGAGCAGCAAATCATCATAATGGTTTCTGAAGGATCATGTGACACTGAAGACTGGAGTAATGGCTTCTGAAAATCAGCATTGCCATCACAGGAATAAATTACTTTTAAATATACAGTGGGTACGGAAAGTATTCAGACCCCCTTAAATTTTTCACTCTTTGTTATATTGCAGCCATTTGCTAAAATCATTTAAGTTAATTTTTTTTCCTCATTAATGTACACACAGCACCCCATATTGACAGAAAAACATATAATGGTCATAAATTTATGGTCATGAAATGGATGTTGATAGCAAAATAAATAATCAAATAAATAAATAAATATTGCTGTAGTTAATATTGCTGTAGTTAATAATGCTAATAATAATGTTTTTTGTTATGGTGCCACTTTAGTTTAGGGACCAATTCTCACTATTAAGTAGTTGCTTATTAGCATGCATATTATTAGCATATTGGCTGTTTCTGTTTATAGACTTATATTCTATATTCTGTTTATGTACTTATAAAGCACATATTAATGCCTTATTCTGCATTACCATATTTTAGATCCCTAAATCCTAGGATTCCTACCACATACCTAAACTTAACAACTACCTTACTAACAATTAAAAAGCAGCAATTTAGGAGTTTATAGAGGTGAAAGTTGTATTAGTTAGTTTTCAATGAGAACTGGTCCCTAAACTAAAGTGTGATTATTATTATTATTATTAATTATTATGTCTTGCTTTTATTTTGGGGTTAAATACAAATTTTAAAAAAAATTGAGAAAGTGAAAAAAAGTGAGAAAGAGAGAGAGAGAGCGAGAGAGAGAGAGAGAGAGAGAGAGAGTTAGAAATCACTAAACTAAAGTGTGATTATTATTATTATTATTAATTATTTTGTCTTGCTTTTATTTTGGGGTTAAATACAAATTTTTAAAAAAATTGAGAAAGTGAAAAAAAGTGAGAAAGAGAGAGAGAGAGTTAGAAATCACTTATAAATTGATATGCTTAAAAAGTCACATCAGCGGGCCTACATCAAATCCAGCTCCATGGTGTCTTCTGTTCGAGATGAGAGTGATTGTAACTCCAGCAAAACCAGATATAAGTGTGTGAGCCACATAAACCTCATGATTAGCCCTTTCAAGGAGCTGCACCAGGGGGCCCTCATGGTAAAACACAGCTAAAGAGTTTGAAGACGCTGTAGGAGAGTGAGCTCTGTCACGCAGCTCCATCAATGGGCTTATTCAAGTCAAAACTTCAATGCATATTTCATGACACTTAAACAGTGATTGCTGCTATGGAGCTACACTAGGGGGGCGGCTCTGAACTATTAATGCACTACTATAGTCTACACCTTTGTAATATTTCTCCCTTAAGTCTAAAGTTGGTTAAGGCTTCTTGTACCAAATGTGGCATGGAAAATCTCTTCCCCGTTCTGTCTTGCTCTTTTTACACATGTGCACATGTCCCATGACCCAAATAACGGCAGTGGTCATGTGACCCCTTGCTAAAGATTAAGTTGCATGATGTCATAAACAACCAATTACACAGAGTTTGTACACATTTTGACTTATTCTAAAGACGTCAGCTTCAAAGGAAAAGTGTTTTCAAGAAGAAGTGTGAAGTACTTAGAAATGAGTCAAACAGTCTCCAAAATGACTTGCTAAGTGAGTTTCAGCAGGGTGACAGGTTTCCAAAAACTCACACAAGGCATAATCCACCTGGAACCACACAGAGTGTGCTCAGAACATCAGCTCAATAAGCTGCTTTTGCGCAGAGAAATTACAAAACTAAACTTTCACATTCTGTGATGAAAATGTAAGTGGTGAAAAAGTCACAACTATGATGCAAGGGTGTTGCTAGGGCATTGCTATACAGTTGCTAGGGGACTCAGTGGTTGCTAGGGTGCTGCTAAATAAATAAATACTAACAAGAAGAAAAAGAAGATTAAATTATTAATTATATCAATCAAACTGTATTGAAATTAATATTATTATTATTATTTAGCAACATTAAAATAATTATACAGCACAGTATAATAGTACTATTATTATTATTATTATTATTATTATTATTAAATTCCAAAGGCAATAACAAAAATGAAATAATTCTTTGGATGAATTATTTATACATTTCTGGCTAGCTGCTATATATTTTTTTATTAATATTCTGTTTCATATATTGATATAGATAGCTTGGATAAGTCTGTGATTTTGCACTTATATTTATAAAATAAGCACATCTGGTTGGATGAAGAGGTGCAAGTAATTGCATTTGAGGTGTCAAATCATAAAGGGTTACACACTGAAGTTTATTTATTACTTAGGGTTAGGGGTTTGTTGGAATCCCTAACCTCAGGTATATAGGCAATAGTAATGCCTTAGCAAGCAGCACTAATAATCAAAGGTTCCCTGTTTGGATCCAGTTGAAAAAAAACTTCTGGCTTTGGCGTTTCAGCCGGCTTTTAGAAACTGCTTTCAAGCTGATCTAAGATCAGCTCTTTCACTTCCAAAACACTGGAGTGTCTGTCTTAAATCAAGGTAAAGGCGACTGGTAGCCAAAGGGCGAGAGTAGTTACACTGATCCAAGAACGCAATAAATCCCCTGATTACAGCATTACGGGCAGCTTTATTGATTCCATTTGAGTAAGCAATGTGAAAGATTGAGTAAAGCGCAAGAGAAAGGATGAGTAAGAGAGAGAAAGCTGTTTTCCTTGAATTATTCTGTTGGCCGGAGCTCTGATTGACAGGACACACATGGATACAATTGCTCACAATCACAAAAGCACCTCCACTACACACATGAACACACACACATTTGTGGAGCCTATAGGGAGTGTGACTCACTCCAGGCCTGCACACACACACACACATACACAGGTTACTAATGGAAAGTGTGAATCAAGTCCGGACATGCATTAGTGAGCACAGTATCAGGTTTCAGGAGACATATGTGCACTTGGACTGACAACACACTTACACACACATGCACACTCTATATATACAGATCAGGGCTCTCTCTGATGGGCCGCGAATCAGAAGGTTGTTCTGTGATGCTGAATGAGCAGCAGCCAAACACTGAGTCATCAAAGCGTACTAACTGCCACACGACCACAGCAAGTGAAATTTGCTACAGACCCTGTGAAATCAACATTTTGTGGCTTTCAGTACATTTGTGTTTCATTTGAGGTCAAATATATGCTAGTGCACTCTATGCAGTGACAAAATTCACTTTTAGCAGACAGACGCATTTAAAATTTACAGTCATTCTGTGGCATGAAATCAGACTAAAAATATTGATGACTCATCCTGGGCTACATACACTACCATTTAAATGTTCGGGTCAGTAAGATTTTTTAATGTTTTTGAAAGAAGTCTCTTACTCTCCCAAAGGCTGCATGTATAATATACATTACATTTTTAAATACATTTTAAAATATATTAAAATAATATATTTTATACGATTCTTCCGAAATTATTCTAAAATGCTGATTTGGTGCATTCATGATTATTATCAATGTTAAAAACTGCTTAATGTTTTTGTGGAAATGGTGATACTTTTTTTTTGAGTATTTGATGTATAGAAAGTTTGATGTATAGAAATAATTTATTTGAAATAGAACATTTTTGCAACATTATAAATGTCTTTACAGTCACTGTTGAATAATTTAATGCACTGAAAAAATGAATACAAATAAACAAACAAATAAATACATTTTAAAAAATCTTACTGACCCTAACTTTTGAACAGTACAGATTTTTGTCTAATCAAATGCTCAAGAATGATAAAGTCCCCCCCTGACAGTCACACATTTCTGTGTAATTTCTTTTACCCTACTTTAAAAAAACTTTTAAAAAAATACTTAAACATGAAAGCAACAATTTATGTAAAAATTGTTTTACAAATTACACAAAAAGTCATCCCACTCATATTTCATGAATGATGCAACATGTGAGTGCAACACAATAAAGTGTGATTTTGTCAATTGCTTGGTAACAATTTCTATCACACTGCATAGCTCCGCCCACAGTGAAATCTCACTGGTACAAGATCCTGCCCACATTACAGGTTACGAAACATCAAACAGTCTAGTTGTCATTATTACATTAGTTCCAAGTAGTTCCAGTTGTGTAGTTCAAAAAAAAAAAAAAAAAAACATACATCTTTGATTAACTATTAAATACGGAATATACTCTGACTAATTAAGCTTTGTTGCAAAGTTCAAACCTAACCCTTTGGTTACCAACTTTGACCTTTTTTGCACTGCCAGTGTGCACGGTCAGTTTGAAATTGTAACTTCAACCAAACCTTGTCACAGACAATGTGGGAATCCAATGCCATTGATGTGACCCTAAGCCTGATCCTGCAGACCAGCTGAGGCAAATCTGCAAAGATCTGTGGAATTCAATTGCAACTTTGTAATTACGAGAAACAATGTGACTTAATATCTCACAATTCTCATTGCAACTTTATATTTCATAGTGTGACTTTATATCTCACAATGACTTTAAATCTCACAATTGTGACTTTGCTTCTCTTAAAAGCAACTTTATCTCTTGCACTTTATTATGTCTTGCAACATAACTTTAGATTTCATAACTGCAACGTTGCTTGCAGAAACAATGTGACTTTATATCGCTATGTGACTTTATATCTCACAACTGAGACTGTATATATCTCCAAATTGTTACTGTATATCTTATGATATTACTTTAGATCTAACAATTAACTTTATTTCTACTAATTGTGACTTTATATCTCACAATATGACTTTAACAATTTACTTTTTACTTTTTAAAATTAATCACACACTGACACACACTTTTCCAAACATGTCACATATTCCTCACCTGTCTCTTGTTACATTTGGCAGATGTGCCTGAATTGTACACACTCACACACACACACACACACACTCATATTCTACTAAGATCTGAGACGCAGGAGAGTATTTTGGCATTGGCACACACATGAGTAACTGTGGGTGTCCATGCCGACTATTTCAGCAGCATATGTAGGACAGCCAGCAGCAGGGACGGAGAGCTTTGGCAGTCTCGTCTGCCCACACCCAGATTTAGCCCCTGTTCTCCTCACTGTCTCCATATGAGGAGCCAGAACTGGCTCGAACCCCAATGACAACTCCACACTGACCTCAGATCAGTATTACAGCACAGGCCCAGGTACGGTTGTGAAGACACAATCGGGGCATGCTGTACTCTTATTTGGTACAGTGACAGCACTGCAGGTGGCTGATACTCACTTGCGTAGTGTCACTGACCTGACATGTATATAAGAACCTGTGTTGCGTTGGTTGATTATGTTGTGTATTCTGTAAAGAAACAGAGATTTGCAAAGTGTGGTTGCACATTCTGGTGTCATGAAAAAAAATGAGAGAGAGAGAGAGTTCCACACAACCTTTTATGGACACCTGTTTCCACCTCCAATTACAAAAGTCAACAAATAAATAAGAAAGTACCTGAAACTTTATATCTCATAATTGTGACTTTAAAGGGACAGTACACCCAAAAATGAAAATTTTCTGTAAATTTACTTTCTTGCACAGACTGATTGTTTCACTTCATAAGACCTCAATTAATCATTAGAAGCCATGGATATTAATTTTGTGTTATGTTTTTATTCTCAAACAGGGAAGCCACTGACTTCCATTTTATGAAGCACCAAGGACCATAGGTTCAGCTAAAAATCTTCTTTAATATTCTACTCAAGAAAAAAAGTTAAATTATAAATCACAATTTGACTTTATATCTTATACCTTTCAATCTTGCAGCTGTGACTTTGTTTCTTGTAAGTGCAACTTTATATTTCATAAAGTGACTAGTTTGCAGTATCACCTAAAATCGTGACTTTCGTGACCTAAAATTGTAAAATTGTGACTTATTTTCTCGCAATTTTATATCACAATGTGACTTTATATGTTGCAATTTGACTTAAATTTCACAATATTTCACAATTTTGACTCTAAATTTCACAGTTGCAACTATATAAAGTAGCAATTACAAGAAACAATGACTTTATTTTGCAATGTGACTTTTCAAATCACAGTTGCAATTTTATATCTTCAGATTGTTACTGTACAATGTGACTTTACTTTATATATAACAATTATGACTTGATTTCTCACAATGGTGACTTTCTCTACCACAACATGATCTTATTTTAAAGTTACAGTTATAGTTATCTTTTTTTACTCTTCAATGACTGCCTACTTCTATAATTATAATTAATAGAATTTAATTCTAAGGGAAAGAAAGAGGTTGAAAAATTACCACAAAATTGCAACCGCTTTATTGCAAAAAATCTTGACTAACTAAAACACTAAAAGTTAACTTTAGGGGGGAGGGGAAAAAATGATACAATAGTAACAGTATAAGTGGACCTTGAAAGAGTCTCAAATAGAAAAAGAAACTCAGTGCATGCTTTGTTGAATGTCTACTACAGCGAGTGAGCAAGAGAGAGAGAACATGTGTGTATATATCAGTGTGTGCCAAGGGACTTCCCCTGGGAGAGTGGCAGTGACCAAAGTAAGTGTGAGGTTCTCGGTGTGTGTGTGTGTGTGTGTGTGTGTGTGTGTCTCTACTGTAAGCAGGTGCAGAGAAAACCCTAGCAAATCTAGGTCACCCGAGAAAACCAACACTTCACAGACACTGGACAGATAAACGCGACCTGCTCTCATTCCTGCCAGTGACATAATTACATATTCCACATCTGTACATCACAATGACTATATACACACAGAAACCTTGCTTCAAAGTCAGACACATTCATTATTCTGAACCACTCTGAATAATTTCCACGTTTTGTGCCAACCAGTCTAACTTCAGCACAGGGGATCAAATGGAGGGACGTGCCCATCCCAGTGACAGTGTGTGTGTAAATTGTACAGTGAAAACTCCAGAGGGAAGAGTTTAAACAAACACAGTCCTCCCTTTCAGAAAAAGACTTCTACAACTAATTCAGTTTAAAGCTGGCTTCCCGTGCACTGCACACCCATCATTTTTGGGGTTTTGTGTGAGCGTTTGGCTGAATTGTAGACCAAAGAGGGATCTTTTTATTTATACTGAGTGACCTTATTCACAAGATTTGTGCCACACAACTTAAATAACATTATCAAGTGACTAAAACATTCAGTAACTGTGTGGTAGGTAACAAGGAGTCAGACGCTCCAGACACAAAAGCTGTTCCAGTTAGAAGGCAGCAACATTACATGTACAGTAGTCTTTGCAGAGAAGGCAATTCCAGAATGAAATGCAACTATCAACGTGATTAAAATAAATAAATAAATAATAATAATAAAAAGTTATAATTATATTTAATTATAATACTGCAGAATATAAAAAAATAGCTTGAGACTATTTCATCCAATATTTCTGAGGTATTTTTATGCTTATTATAAGAAAATAATTATTATATAAATTAAGTCATTCATTGCTGCTTCCATATTATGGGTAATAACAAATAAGGTTTGATGATAGAAAGGAAAAATCTTGTTTGAAATGCAAATGCTAGGTTCAAAATATAATCTTCGTAAACAAAGATATTCATGTTGGTTAAACGTTTTGAAAATAACATTTTTTAATTTTTTAATAAAACAAATTAACTACTTAAAAATATAAAGTGGTTAAACCATCATGAAAATTAATGACATATTTTCCTCACACCTTGAATACATGTAAGTGTAAAAACAAAAATAACTATATATTTTAATAAATATGTTTTGGGGGTTTAGTCCATTTGAGCTTAACTCATAATAGGTCAACATATCTATTATTATTAATAATATTATTTTTTTTAAACCTACTGACTTTGACACAATCATACGGGGTTGAGCCTTGGGTCTTGATTTGGCAGACAAAAGTTTTTTCTGATATTAATAACAATTTAAACTGCTTCACTATTAATTATTGTGGCATAATCCTTTTATTTAAAAAAAAAAAAAAGATTAAAGAAATAGTAATAAAGATTATGCTACACTACTTATGAAAACACAAATTATGTAAGTCATCATCTAAATAAATTCCATTTTAAATGTGACTTAACAGATCTGGGTAAAAAAAAAAAATCACATCACATGACCCTTACATTAAACAATTCTATTCAACCAACACAGCAAATTAATCCCTGACAAATTATTGCATGCAGTTCAGTCACTCACTGCAGCTTCTGTTAGTTCCTACATCTAAGTTTTAGTTGTCTGCAGTCTGTTCCAGAACATCTTAACTGCTGTCAATAAATGAATGGAAATATTTTACTATTTTTATTCTAATAGCTAATAGGCTGGTTTCAGTCGTATACTAGCTCATAGCTTGTTTGTGCGTCAATACAGACTCAAAGTCTACGAAAACATCAAAAAACATCAGAGAGGTGGTCAAAAGCCCACAGTCTGGCACCAACACAGAGAAATGCACAATAAAGCCACATTCCGACATGTGAGTACACACACACACACATGAGCACAGCCACAACAGCAAACACATCAAAAGAGTCCCACTTCATTACTAGACCTGAAGCATCCATCGCAGCGCTGGCACATGCGTCCAGATCGCAAAACTTTACATCCAAAGCTTAATAGCTCTGGAGGCTCTCCAATTATTTTTCATTGAAGCATTCAACTTTGTCACATATGGTTCATTAGGAAAAATAACGACAGAAACAAACTAAACAAATGTTAACCTGCTAAAACCAGCCTAAGGTGGTTTGCTGGTCTTAGCTCATCTCACAACCTAGTCAGGCTGGTTTGTTGGCAGGTATTAGAGGGTTTTTGCAAATTTTTTTTTTCAGGCTGGAAGACCAGCTTAAACCAGCTAAGAACAGCAAACCATTTTAGGATGAATTAATCCAAAACTGAAAATTCAGTCATTATTTACTCACCCTCGTGTCTTTCCAAACCTATATTTCCTTCTTCTGCTGAAAACAAGAGATGATATTTTGAAGAATGTTGATAACCAAACAGTTTGGTCCCCATTGAATTCCACTGTATTTTTTTGCAAATGCAATGGAAGTCAATGGGAACCGTAACTGTTTAGCTATCGACATTCTTCAAAATAGCATCTTCTGTCTTCCACAAAGAAAGACACAGTTTTTATTTTCTCAGCAGCAAGTCCAGATAATTTGGTTTGGAAAGAATTCATAATGAAATTATAGAGATCTCATTTGTGTTTCTTTTTTGCTCTCTGGTTGATCCTGAAACCCAAACATAAACTAAAGAGTTAAATAAAGAAATAAACAGAGTAGGATGGAAACCTCCTTTTAAATGGACTGGAATGTGAAACACTAAATTTAGTCTCTCTCGCTTTTCTTGCTTGTACAAATCTGGCCTCAGATCAGGAACCAAGGGCAACTTCTCTCTTTTCTCCACAGGCTCAAATCCCTGCATTGTCCCTTTGAGCACAAGGCCAGTGTGTCTCTGAAGTGTAGGTGTCAGTCTCCTGACTACAACTCGACCTTGCTCATGAAACAGGCCTTTATCCAAGCTTCAACAATCAAGCTCCTTCTTCCCACACTGACATCAGTATAGTAGGCAGAGCGGAGCGTCCCTGAACGCCCCCAAAGCTCTGAGGCCTTGAGTTACTCCAGCCGTTGGTGGAGATGTGGCCTGCCTGCCATTTCTTGTGGTCTAGACACCCATTTTGGACTTTCGGGCCGGGCCATGCTGCCTACACATTCCCAAATCTAGAGTGAATGACCCTCCATTGGCCAGAGCACGTACTTGGGAGAGATCATCCAGTGTCAGATGGGTTCATGTTCTGAAACCTTCTGAGGAGCAAGGGGTGGTAAGAGAAGTAGAGCAGTCATGTTCAGTGCAAAAAAATCTATAATCTAGACTAAATAATAATATTTTACTATAGCCCTGTGAATAATATGCAAAGGAAAGTGGAAAAAGGCATCCAATATTATCGCACTAATATATATTTGGGATAGTGCTGTACAGTGGTTGTAGATGGAACCAGTCTGATCATTTGCAGTATGCCTATTAAATGCTAAAAAAAATTCAAATATAATGTTGAATGGAAGCAGTTTCTCACTTTGAAAAAAAAAACATTTAAGGAAAAAAATCTATTTAATCAGTCTATGTATCAGTATCAATACTGGCAATACTGGCCTTGATAGTACTTGTTGTAAAGATGCCCCGGAAAATTATATTTAAAATATATAAGTAAAATAAAAAAAATAAAATAAAATAAAATAAAACATTACATAATATAATAAAGATGCCTTTAAAATATTGTTTAAAATACATAAATTATAAAATAAACAAAATAATAAAATTACTAAAATTAATAAGACGGCACTTAAAGATACCTTCAAAAATCTAAAATTAAATTAAATTCATTTCTTAAAACAAATTAAAAATAAAAGAAGACAGTACTTCTTAAAACATGTCTTATATTATTTAAGATATATAAATATGTTATATGATAGTACTTGTTAAAAAGTATAAAAATAAAATAAAAATGTAAAAATAAAATAATATAGTATTTTAAAATAGTATTTCCCAGTATTTTATATAGTATTTTAAAATAAAATAAAATAAAATAAAATAAAATAAAATAAAAAGAAGGATATAATGCTTTATAAACTGCTTCATACTGGTGTGCCTCAACAAATTCCAGTTGGGCACCTACAGCTCAAAAATCTCCCCATATCCACAAAACCAGGGGTTTTCATTTTCACTGAAACACAGCCGTCAAATGTGGTCCCCATACATAACATAGAGATCCTCTCAGTCAGTTCATGTTAAATCCTGCAGTCAGCTGATCTTGGTTTGGTCTTGGACAGCTTAAGCTGGGTACAGCTGACAGAGTCATCTTAGATGAGAGGAAAATGCAAAGCAGATGTCATGACTATGTTGTTTTGTCAGGTGTATTGTTCTTATCCCCATCTCAACCAGCTTAGCAGCCCACACAATAATGCTCTTAAAGCCTGGGGAGCCCACATATACAACTAGGCTTTCAGATCACTCAGAAGTTATAAAGAACCCCAGAACATTGATTACAGAATGACGCATTATGCTTCCCTGTGCTTCAACTGTGCCTTTCACAAAAGCCTTTCATTTTATAGCATATGAAAAGGGGTTATGTCTCACTAGACCGTGCAAACCTACATATCTTCATAACAGACTAGTCAGTGGGTTGTTTGAATGACTAGTCAACTAGTTCCTCTTATGAAAGTCCTGCGTAATTACTTTGGTTAAGGGCCACATCCACCAGATACTGCATGTGTAGCGTATAGCATGTGCGTTTTTGCATTCAAAAACAGCTGTATGGAGAGTAACAGAGAATGTAGAGATTGCTGGAAATGTTATTAAAACTATTCTTTTACTATTTTTAAGACAATCCAGAAATTGTGAGAAACTTTTGGAATATGTACACTACCGTTCAAAAGTCTGGGTTTGCTATGTTTTTTTTTATGTTTTTGAATAAGTATATTATATACTGTATACAATAAGGATGCATTTATTTGATAAAGAATACAGTAAAACATAATAAACAAATTAATAAATATAATTAAATAATACATTAAAATAAAATATAATAATAATAATAATAATAAAATTAGTTTGCTACAAAATTTGGTTGACTTCTTATTTCTTTTTATCTTATTTCACTTCATGATTTCAGTGTGCTTGTCTTTAATAAGCTGTTAGCATGCTAAAACCCTCGCAGAAAGGTTATGTCTCTAAATTCGTGCCATTTAAAGTACACTATTCTGGTAAAAATATTAAAGATAAAAATTAAATTAAAAATCCAGTTTAACTCAACAATTGACCAGCCACTTGCTGGATGACTAATCCAGTATCTCAATTTATCCCTATTGCTGTCAGACCAACTGTTTGTTACCCTTTTCCCAGTTTCTCAACAACTGTACCATTCATTATATTCAATTTCTCACCTTCTTCCAAATAAAATATAGGCTAAAAAGGACCACAAATTTGGAAAATCTGGGATGAATCACCTCATGCATTATGCAGATGTCAGGACTCTGCAGTGCTCTACAATAAGATGAAGACCTGAGCATACTACAGTACTGGAGCACGGCCAGAGTACTTGACAATGAGACACACCCACCTCCTCTAGGAGTAACCTAAGCAGCAGAGCTCACCTCATAACATTCTGCTCACAATACTTCATTCTGTACCTGCATATTCTTATGGGATAGAGGTCTTAGATTTTGGGCTAGAGAATCCACTCTAACCAATCTCCAAGCTGTGAGACAGATGCAAGCTTTACTTTTTATCACACAATTGCTACTAGTCTGCAGTTTAAAATGGCTTTGATATGTACTCTGAGTTAGCTATACACAAGCTCTGTGGGTGGTTGCTCCGCAGAGACCAGAGAGGACAAAATAAACCTGAAACTTCAAACAAGAACCTAGAAGTACAAACAATACAGGCTTCCTGATATACATCCAAGAATATACACCCACCCCTTAAGAAAACTGACCATAGTGCTTGCATAATAACCGTAGTTTTACCGTGGATAACCATAGGTAAAACCATTATCACTACTTTTAGATCATTTTCTACAAAACCATATTTGTTCCACAGAGGCTCATTGGAAAAAAAATATGCCTTTACCAACATTTTTGCTAAATGTACCTATACAAACAAATCATTGCAGTTTTTTTACTTCAAATGAACACTCATTAGTGGCAGTAACACACCAACAACCTGTGAACCACACAAATTATGATTACAGGCCAGATTATTGATTAATAAAGACTTATTTTTGCACGGCTTCTTGCACAATACTATGTTATGGTCTCAAAATGATTGTACCATAATGCATGATTTGTAAAATAATAGATTTTGTAATACACGTTTGAATCCCATAACCCTCTCCATATGTGTACAGCTTTTCTGATGTAGTAAACTTGCTTGGTAGCTCACCTGGTACAGCACTGCTAGCCATACTAAAACAGTTCAAACACTTGTAAAGGCAATTAAAATTGGAATGGTTGTTTCATCAAATGTGTTTTTAATCTCACGTTTGCTTTTGTTAACACTAGGTGGTAAGTTATTTTCAAATGCGATAGAGCATTAACCTTTAAGTGCCACTCACCGGGAAATTCATTTCCAAACTGCTGTGATACACATAACAACAAATGGAATAATACATTTCCAGATTCACGTGCAGCTGTTTCAAATAAAAATGAACACGCTTTCAAACATTTCACTTTGAAAGTATCAAACTATCAAAATGTGCAAGAAGCAGTGTAATATCATTTTGCAGCAACGTCGCCAGGCACCAATGAGTTGTATTTGTTATAAAAGAAATAGAAGCTTAGAGACATTTAGAACTATAACTATATATCTGCCAGTACTATAATAAAAATTAAGTCGATTATTTAGCGGGAATCGACAACATTTCCACCAAAATACTACAGTTAGTGCTTATAATGCAGTACCAACATAAAGGATAAGTCAGATGGCTTATCCCTTCCAAACGTTTACCATAGTTACCTGTCAAACTAGCACAGTTCCTGCAGTTATATTACTACTGTAAAAGCATAATAAATAATTGTGGCCTCTCTTTTAAACAGAGTATGAGGCTTTCAGAATCTTTCTGGCAAGGCACATACTGTACCAGCCTAACCACAGTTTTATTGCACTAACAACTGCAGTAAGCATGGTAGGCTATTTCATTGTAAACTATAGTTACCATGGTAAATGTCTGTAAGGGATAATTAAAGGACTTTCAGATAGCCTTTGTCAAGGTACAATTAAGGCCAAACCTGCAGACGTCGTACATTTGAGTCTGCACGTGTGTTTGGATAACTAAAGACCTCGGCTCAGCTAACAGAAAATTAGCACAGGGCCTTTTTCTTGGCCAGCATGACTGATTTTATTTTAAATGAACTGTGGAATGTTACAAAATGGTTAAATGGTGTTTAACCAGCTGTCAAGTGTGTTGGGGAAGCTTTTAAGCACAGTTCACTTGTTTAACTTGGAGTTCAACTAAGCTTCATACACTATGCACAATGCTAACCAACAGTGCACTGGTGGTAACACTGAACGATAATGGGATCTTAAGGATTGATGACTGTACTAATACAAAACAAAACCATCCATATGCACATTTACCAAATGGTTTACTGCTCCATGATTCTCCTAACCACTGTGACAGACAACAACATTTGGTGTTATTGTTGCTACAACCAATATGATGCGCGTAGGTAATGAAACAATTTTAAGAGTAACTTTGGGAATTGAATAAATCAGAGCCTGCCAGTCAGCTGTGGTTGAGATGAACACAGTGCTGAACGTGTTAAACAGTATTCACAACATCACCATTGATTGTATGTGCATTTAGAGTACAAATACACTATTGGTGTAAAATTGTTGTAAAAGTTCACATGTATAGATGCAAAAGCCCTCTTTAAAACACATTTTTCACACTCTCACTAGTTTAATATACACTACCACTCAAAGGTAATACTGTGAAATATTTTAATAAATAGAAAGCTCAAAAGAACAGCATTTATTTGAAACTATTTTTGTAATCGTGTAAAAATCTTTAATGTCACTTTTGATCAATTTAATGCATCCTTGCTGAATAAAACTATTAATTTCTTTCCCAATCTTACTGAATCCAAACAGTAGTGCACTCGCTATCACTGTTCCAAACACACAAACCCAAACCTAAGTGTATTTACAAACCAACTACTATTTGCAAAGCAACTACTAAACCCAAAGTCAACTACTAAAACTACAAAACTACTAAAACCACAAAGCATAGTCAGCACAGCCGAGTATATTATATATACTTTGTTAGAATGATCTGAAACATCTGCTGAAATCTCGTAAAAGGCACATCCCTTTTCCTTATGTTTGTTATTGTTCCTGTATGGAGAGGCAGGAACTCAAGAGGAGGGAACTGATTGACTGGGTTACTCTCAGCTTATCAATGGAGGCTTTGACTTCACCCAGTACACAGCATGGCCGCCATTAGTCCTGTGTTAAACACTGGAGTCTTTGAGACAGAAGACTAATCACCTCAACAGACCGTAGATGGATACAGAAGAGCAAACTACAACTACAAAAAACTCAGTACACACACAAATACATGGGGCCCTAAAAAATGTACTCATATATCAATTTCCATGACCAGATATTCATTTGATTTGACCAAATTTGATTTGATTTATTTTTATTTATTTACGTATTTCAAATGGATTGTAAGCACTAAGATGAATTTCAAGCTGACAAAACATCAAAATGTCAGACATTTCAATAGCTTTTTTATCATTTTATTCATTTCCATGACTTTTTTTTTAAGCCTGGAGAACACAATTTTGAAATTACCTAAAAATTCCAGGTATTTCAAATTAAGTTGGTACTGGTTGACTGTTACCTCGTCAAAAGGACAAAGTGCTGACACTGTACATATCCAAAAATATGGCATTACTATGGTTTATGTACAAAAAAACATGGTACATTATCAAAAAAAGGTGGCATAACCATGATGTATTTATTTAAATTAGCATTGAAAAGTATAAAGTCAGTAAGTTTTTTTAAGGATGCATTAAATCAGTCAAAAGTGACAGTAAAAAAAATAAAGACGTTTCAAAAAAGATATGTATTTCAAATAAATTCTGTTCTTTTGAACTTTCTATTCATCAAAGAATCCTGAAAAATATATATATAAGAATAATTTCTGAAGGATCATGTGAAAATTCAGCTTTGCATCACATTAATAAATTATATTTTAAAATATATTCAAATAGAAAACAGTTCTTTTCAAATGTAAAACATGTTTCACAATGTTACGGTTTTTATTGTATTTTTGATCATATATTAATGCAGATAAGAGCACATTTTGAAAGGTAGTGTAAATCCAAAAAGACAACACATTACTACTGTACATGTCCAAAAAACATGACGTTATGGTACTTTTTCCTTTTACTTTTTTGTACTGTACCAACTGTACAGACATGTTCATAGAGACATGCTTACACTGCAACTAAATGTGCACAGTCATCTCAACCCTACACACGTCCTCACACGCCAACATATAAACTTTTTCTTCCAGACTTTACAGAGGGGCCCCGCTGCACCTGAAGGGTTGGGTGTGAACGCTGTCTTTCCTCCATTCTGCTTCCAAAGCAAATACTCCTATTGGCAGCGCTATCCTGAGAGCTCTGTCGCAGAGTTAGACTTTAATTTGTAAAATACACCCATAAATGTCATTCAGCATAACCGCTCGGCTCCGGCCTTTTAACGCATGCTACATTAAATAGCATTAGACTCATATCGCATTCTTTCTTCTCCTTATTATTCCATTATTATTATTTCCTCTAACTTGCTACTGCTTTGGGAATGAAAATGCACCATTATTAATGTGTCACGCTAATAAGGCACATTTAAAAGTGAGAAAGAGGGAGCCCTGGCTTGCATAAGACCGACATTAAAAAGACATTAAACTCAGTTCTGAGGTGAATACCCATTACCTGAGAAAATAATATAAAAGTAAGAGAAGTTAGACAGAGAGAGAGAGAGACTTGCAACTGTTAAACTTAAGCAAGCCTACCTGAAGGTCAAAGAATTTACTGTATCTTCTGTAGATGATGTGGGACGTGGAGTCAGAGTATGTGACATTGATGAGATATACCTGAAAAGAGAAAGAAGACAATTAGAATCTCTACAGTTTAGTTACACATTTCGGTATAAAGGATGATGATTTCACTATAACAATTGTTTCACTACGCTCTGAAATGTGTCAGAAAGCAGTTCATAGTGCAAATATGCACATTTACTTATTCTTATCATCATTTATTGTTGATTTCGTCTTGTGCAGTTGTCTCAACCTGCATTTTTGAGTTGAGTTGAAACAGCAATTGCACGCGTTCATTAAACTTCTAGCATGGTTGAGGGACAAAGAAACTTAAAATTTCCTGTTGTCTGGATAATCTATGGAAATATAGTTATGCCTACACAAAAAAATAAGTTGAAATAACAAAATCACAAAAAATTTTTTTTACAGTGTGTGACATTCCAACCTGCCATTGCTTGGCAAAAGCATATTTGCCATTAATTTTTAGGCCAAAAAAAGTGGGTTAAAACTCAAGAGCGAGATATGTAATGACATCACAGCACTGAGTGGTCAGGAAACGCTGCTGTATAGACAGGGACAAGTATTTCCTGCATGTATACAATTCCTAACAAATCCAGTTCTGTTGTCCTGCAACAGAAATAAAGATCAGACGTTTAGTTCCTCCACAAGGCCACCAGCAGACAGTATGACATCATGCGGAACCAAGCACTCAGAGATGAGGGGAACTGCTGACCCGTTCACAATTTCCCCCTGGACGGGATACTCGCAGGGTGCCTCTGCCCTGCACCCGACTCAGCAGTGGATGGGACAGCTTCCTCTGTCTTCTAAACACAGGACATGTCTGATCCGTCTTTCATGACACACTGCCATGTTAAGATCACTCCTAATAAAGACTATTGTTTTTGAGGTTTGAATGACATTGGGGAAAAAAAGAAAGAAATACTTTTTACTACTTCTTTTCATACTTTGTGGAGTTTTGTCCCTTGGCAGTTAATAAAATAAGCCAAAAAACATAAATAAATAAAATAAAAAATACACAAAGCAATGTCCTGGTAACCACCCAAAACGCCCTACCAGAGTTATTATTGTTAACTAAAACTGAAATTATTAAAAACATTTTGGTTATTTGAAATAAAGCTGAAATAAATAAATATCAGATGAAAAGCACTAAAATTACTAACTGGAGAAAAAAAAATTATAATAATAATAAAACTGAAATAAAAATGAACTAAACCTAAAGAGTATTATTTAAAAAAGGACAAAAGCACATAAGAAAATTACCAAAAAATAAACTAAAATTAAAATGAAAACTGAAAATATAAATAAAAAAGCAAATTTAACTGTAATAGTATATAAATAACATTGAAATAACACTACATCCTAAATATATGCATGTATATACAGGTGCATCTCAATAAATTAGAATGTCGTGGAAAAGTTCATTTATTTCAGTAATTCTGTCTGCACTGAATTTATTTAATACACGAGTTTCACAATTTTAGTTGAATTACTGAAATAAATGAACTTTTCCACGACATTCTAATTTATTGAGATGCACCTGTATGTATATTGGTATTCAAAAAAAATATCATGATTTTTAAAGTTCCCATTTGGAAATTGCACATTTTATTTTTTTAAATAAAAAAAATCACACCTCCTCGCAGTCTCACAAAAACATATGCAAACATGTTAACAAATCATTTACAAATCTATTTTTTATATATATTTGCATCTGGAGTTGACCTAGTTCCCAGTGCCAATTAAAACAATCCACAGCTGATATAAACAGATTAACTACCTGACAAATGACATTCTTTTCCCCTTTAACTATAAGGCATTTCATTTACATTCAGCACATTTCCTTGCAGCGTACACCTAGTAAGTGTGTAATATTACAGGCTCATTTCAGCATGATATTCCAACCACAGCTCTCTAGCATCAAGCCTTCAAATAAATTGCCCCACCAATTATGGGCTGCAGGACAGTGTGTTGACAATGTCTCTCCAGGGTCTAAACTCAGACAAGTCAAGCCTGTTCAAGGTCTTCTCTACTGTGAGCAGCATGTCTGAGCTGATCCTGGAGAGAGAAGTGTCTGGAAGCTGTATTTGTGACACTTGGGATCTAACAGATTTGAAGTTTTACTGTGATCTTTAGTGATCTCCTGTCAACCCCCCAACATGCTGTATGAAGCGCATAGTAATGTGTGTCTTTGCAGTGTAATGTGTATGTGTAATGGCTTGTTTAGGCCATAGATGTGAAAAATATAATACATGATTAAACATTGCCACATTTTTGCTCCGTATTGCAGAGTATTGCATGTCTGTTTACCATGGTAACCACCAAAATACAAGTTACTCCATGCATTTATTAGTGATTTCTGCTCAGGCAGGCATCACTGCTGCTCATACTTTTTTCAGAATTTCCAAAAACCCTTATTATTAAAATTCTGCACTTAACTCATCTCACACCACATGTGCTATAAACATGAATGAGACCTCAAATTGTGTGTCTTGTTGAGAGGAGGTGTGCTATTGTTTAAACAATTACATTTGTACCTGGCAAATGATAAATAGGGCAAAAAGAAGACTATTCCCTGAAGACAAGGTGAACATTCACTATTCCCTGCATTGTCCTTTGAAAGAGTGAATGAAAATGAGTGAGTGAATTCGGACACTAAGTGCACCAAAAAGACGGCATCTTCTGGCGAGACACAGGAATTAATTCAGCGCTCACTAGTTCTATTCTAACATCCCCAACATTGCGGTACTATGTTTTGCACCTAGCAAAGCACTAGCATTAACCCAGCAAAACTCAGAGAAAACATGCTAAAACCCTTGCATTGTGGGACCAAGTTTTGCACCTAGAAATGCCCTATAGAAATCATTTAGAACATCCCAGTAACCACGTAGCAACATGCTAATAACCCTAGCATAATGGAACCTAGTTTTGCACCTAGCAAAACACTAGCATTCATGTGGCAAAACACCCAGCAACCACATAGCGACAAGTTAAAATTGTGGTCCTGAGTTTTACACCAAGCAAAGCACTAGCAATCACCCAGAATACCCCAATTACCACAAAGCAATACGCTAACACCACTAACACTGTGGCACAGAGTTTTGCACCTAGCACAGCACTAGTATTCACCCCGCAAAACACCTTGAAAACCACACAGCAACACGCTAACAACCCTAACACAGTGACCCCGAGGTTTGCACCTAGACCTGTTGAAAAAAAGCAGCTAAAACCAGCCTAAGCTGGTTGACTGGTTTTAGCTGGTCCTCTAGCCGGGTCATAGCTGGTCTGCAGGCTGGTTTTAGAAGGGTTTTGGCAACTTCTTTAGCTGGTCAGGCTGGTCTTTGCTGGCCAGGCTGAGAGGCCAGCTAAAATCAGCTACTTCCCCCTTAAACCAGCTAAAACCACCCAACCAGTCTGGTTTTAGCTGGTTTCTACAGCAAAGCACTAGTGTTTACCCAGCAAAGCACCCTAGCCACCACATAGCAACACGCTAACAACCCTAACGCTGCAGCACTGAGTTTTGCGCCTAGCAAAAAGAAAAAAATCAGAATACGTTTTATTGGCGTTCAGATTATTAGATTTAGTTGTGGCACTGGAAATTGTAGAACTCAATATAAATTCAAGATACAGAATGTGACAGAGTTTACACAATTTACACATCACCCTGCAAACACATTACAAACAGCCTTAACATTGTGGCGCTAAGTTTTGCACAGGCAGGCATCGTTGACATTTTCATCAGTTTATAATTTTACAGTACTTGCAGAAACTATGGTGACAGTGCTTAAAAAGAAAGAGATTGTTCTAAATGATATGAAACACTTTCCAGTTCTGAAACACTGAAACACTGAAACTAGCAGTAAACCCAGAGTACTGAGCAGACAGACCGCGAGACACTTTCACATCTGTTGTGAAAGAAACTAATTCCAAATGGTAGCCGATACCGCAAACTTTTTTCCCACAGAATGTTTAGCGCAATTGAGTCTGGGCTCGATTATTAGACAAGCAAACCATTTGATTTACCTCATCTCCATAGTCTGTCATGTATCAAAGATTATGTCATGGACCATAAAGTGGGAAGTGGCATCAGCTTTTCTGTGGGTAATGAAATATGACTGCTATCATATGAAACAGGCAGATGTTTGTGGCGAAGCTGCAGAGAGATGGAGAGACAGATAGAGGAGGCTCTGACCTGTGCTGTGAGACAGACGGCTTACATGCTTGTGAGTATTTGCATTGTGCCAGGTTAAAGTGCCTCCTCTGTTAGCAGAATGCTGGGAAACGGCCTTGACTAAACCGCCTCACGCTGTTTCCCACAGTGTGTGTGCAGCTATCCAAACAGATACATGCTTATCACACACCGCGTGCCTGGAAAAGCGTGTGAATGTGAGATAGAGTGCGTGAGAGGCTTTCTTTGAAAGCATGTGCTAAAAAGATACTCCATGTGTGTGTGAGTAACTCCTACAGGAGTTATTTAAAGACCCCTGACCGGACTGGCATGTATGGTTGCTGATTCTGCCCTTCTCTGCCCAACTGTAATATGTCATTTCACCACGGAGAGCAGCCTCAATCATCTCATGTGTTTGTGTAAGATGCAAACTCATCAGATCGCTGGGACCATCTTCATGGCAACCACAGTGGAAAACAGGATTGCTGAAAGCCCACGCCCAAAATATCAAGCACAACTTCACTGTCCCAGAGAGCGAAAATAGCACTGAAACAAAAGAGACTAAGCCAACAGGACATCCACCACAAGTAAAATTTCTATATTAAACCATGTTCACAATGTTTCTGACATTTTCCAGGCTTTTTTTTTTTAATAAAAAATACCTGAAGGTCTTTGACCAAACATTGCTAATAAAACACTACAATGTTTTCTATTCTGTCCGTTGTACTGACAGTGTCCCACTCACCTGGCCATTCCAACTGAGTTTATGACCTGCCATTTTAAAGGGATAGTTCATCCAAAAATGAAAATTCTGTCACCATTTACTCACCCTCAAGTTCTTCCAAACCTGTATTCATTTCTTTCAGCTGTTGAATGCAAAAGAAGATATTTTGAAGAATGTTGGTAACCAAACAGTAGACGGTAGCAGTTGACTTGCATAGTATGGGGGAAAAAAATACTATGTTCAGCAGTAGAAA
The DNA here is from genome assembly GCF_001515625.1 of Sinocyclocheilus rhinocerous. Taxonomy (NCBI): domain Eukaryota; kingdom Metazoa; phylum Chordata; class Actinopteri; order Cypriniformes; family Cyprinidae; genus Sinocyclocheilus; species Sinocyclocheilus rhinocerous. The sequence goes on from NW_015635022.1 coordinate 637,977, forward strand.
GAAACAGGTTTGGCAGAGAGTGAGTAAATGACAGAATTTTCATTTTTAAGCAATCACCTAGCAACCACACAGTACACCCTAGCAACTGCTTAGTAACGCCCTAGCAACCACCCACAACGTAGGATTGTAACAGTGGGTTTTTAACAGGCATCTTCCTCAGAAAATGTAAAAAGCAATTCTAAATTTCTACACTGTAACTACAGACACCAGTTGATCAATGCTCACACCCTGAGTAAAAACAGCTCCAAGAATGTGTAATCACACATTTGCTTCATTTTTCTGTTACCATTAAGTGGTTTAGTTCAGCCCATTGAATTAATACAACAACGACAATAATAAAAATAATACATTTTCACAAATAAAATATAGCCACAATAAAATAATTAGTAATAATTATAAATAATAATAATGAACAAAAATAACAAAGCGTAATAAATTCTGTAACAAATGTATTGCTCATTGTTAGTTAATGCATTAACTAACTGTAAAGTGGTACCAAATAATCTTTCTTTCCAAAGTCCTAAAATCAAAAACTAGCTATAAACTACCCATAAACTTTGTTTCTGATTTCATTTCTTGCTACTCAAAGAAAATAAAAAAAATAAGAACAAATAAGATCTCTTTAATATCTAATTGTTTAGATTCTATGCCTAGAAACGGCCCTGGCATTACATTTAATCAAATTTTTGTCTTAGATTAAATGTAATGCCAGGGCAATTTCTAGGCATAGTATCTAAACAATGTCTCAAATTGTGCTCGAAGTCAAACATCAGTGATTTCAAAATGCTCAAATAAAAGTACTCTAAAAGTACTCTATACTTTTACCTCATCTCAATAGTCGTCTCATTTGTATCCGTTTTTAGTTATTCTAAGCAACTGTAGAAAACAAATATGAAAGTAGATATTTAAATAATGAGAACTCCATGAAGAGTCTTGATCTATGAAAGATCAACCTCTGAGCAATAAAATGTTCCATTTGGTAAAAACAGTGGTGAAAAGAGCCTTTTGCCCATAACATCTGTTCTCTGGCATTGGATTTGATTATATCCATTGATGTTGTTGAAAAGCATGCAACAAAGTGTCCTGATTTCAAGTGTTCTTGAAAATCCTTAGACATAAAAGAACAGACGTAACACAAAGGAGACCTCCCTCTTCAAATAATTATCCTATGACGGAGTCAAGGAACAAGATTAAGACAAAGCAGCTGGATTCCTGGAGGCCACAGAGACACTGAATATATGTATATAAGCATTCTTGTCATTTGTGAGAAGAAAACCCTGATTCTGTTTCCAATGAGATGCAGAGATGCCACACAAAAGCCTTCTTCAAGCAATTCAATACCTGCAGAATCAACAATAATCTTCAAAGTATGGCAGCAAACAAAGCACATCACCCACTGATTAAAAACTTCAACTAAACTTTCAAAGGTTTGGCCGCTCACATTTCATACTGTTCATAAATAAATAAAAGTCAGCACAAACACTCAGATCATACGACCAGGAAGTGTCTTGGAAGACCAAACTCAAAGAACAAAACTCTGCATTTCATCAAAAACCAAAGCTTTCCTTATAATCATGCATTAGATTAACATCAGCAGATCAGACTTTATCATGTCCAGCTGAAGTCCACATATTTCAAAATAAAAAGCGTTTGCAGCTTTTCGAATAGACAGTAAGAAGTAAAGCCAGACAAACTTACTGAAAAGCAGTCGTCTTGTCTTCAGATTTGTCATAAGAAAAGGATGAGGAGTTTTTAAGCTTGAAGTCTTGGTGGGGCTTAAAGTACAGGCCTCACCACTTAAGTAACTCAACCCCGCCTAAAGACACTATTTCAGGAGACACATAAAAGACTATCTATCTACCATATTTCCAACCATAGTGCATACATGGCCACAAAACGGCATTTCATTCAGCTGGTTGAAGAGTTAAAATCTGTGATGTGAAAACAGCAACATATCTATTCATCATGCTGAGCAAGAAGTTAAAGATCTTGTCTAGACATTAAATTAATTTACACTTAGGGATTTTAGAAGTGTGGGATCCTCAAAATCGTGTGATGAGCCAGTTTTCACATTAATACCAGCCTGAGTATTTTTAATAAACCGTTAATAAACAGTTTAATTTTTAATAAAACACGCAAACTTGCCCTGTGTCACCGAAGGCAAATGCATATGCCAGGGTCCACCACTAACAAGAGGAATGGAGAGTACTTAATGAAGAAAACGTTCATGAAATTCAAATTTACACAATGTACTTTCTAAAACATGTTTCTGGTGTTATTGTGAAAAATTCATTGGTGCACATTGTAAAATTAAATAAAAAAACAAATCAAAATTATTTCAATAATTTAATCATTTTAATTTTGAATTATTAAATCTTGTAAAAATTTATTAAATACAAATTAACAAAATATTATTAGATTTATTAATACATTCATTAAATAAAATATATACTTTGTGAAAAGAAAATCTGCCGCTGAACCAAATGGAGACAACTTTTCAATGCCCAACATATAAAAGTCTCATCCGACATTTTTTTCTTGTTGAAATTTCTATTTCACTCCGAAATATCACATTACAAAGTAAAATGGGTTTAAAATGCTGTGTCATGTTAAATGTACACAATCAAAAGGGAATAGTTTGACCGCCATCATCTTTAGTGAGGTGGTAAAACTAGTTCTAGATCATTTTGCCCCTCTGTATACAACAAATTTCCTATTAAATTAATTGTAGGAAAAATTTATACAAAACCAGTGACATACGTTGAATATTTCCATTAAAAGCATTCAGAACATACATTGTCCCACACAACACACTGATCAAAACTAAGACCCACAAACTCAGAGGCTAAGTACTATAAATGCGTTCCAATCACAGCAAATTTGGCAATTGCTCCAAGCCCAGGTCTCAAGGGGCGAGCGTTTACTGCAGGGTTTAAGCTGTGTAACTGCAGGCGGGTCCACTGGTAACGGGATTCTGGAAAGGAAATTTCCCACAGGAAGTGATAACTTCTAAATCATTACTTGTAAATCATTAATTAAACAATATGTAGATAAAGGCAGAGACAGCAAAAGATGAAATAGCTTTCTGATCCTCCTCACTGAGCATTGTGATCAACAATGATCCAAAGAACAAACCCATTTGACACTCATTCTCTCTCTACTTCCTTTGCATTTTCTTGTGGTCATTTCCAGTTTGCTGGTGCCACTGGTCACCCTCTTCACCTCTTTCATCCCAATGCAAACGAACATGCACATTCCAGCTCCCAGAAAGGGATGCGGTACAGGAAGTGGAACTTGAGTGCACCACGTTTCCTGGAGAATTGCAGATGAAAAAGTGTCAACTCAGCATACACGTCAACCTTTGAGTATCAAAACCTTTGGCCTTACAGAGCAACCTGGGACAAAACACCTCTTCTGAAACTCAAAGAATATGTGAAAGCGGAAGACATTTATTATCCACTGACAAGGACGCTGGTAGATTTAGGAACTGTAACAAACCGATAATCTGCAAATGGTCAAATATCATCCAGCGAATTTTGATTTTTACTATTGCAAGTCAGACACTTGCGAATGGGAGCGATTAGCCAGCCGCCTCAACGAAATGTTGTTACTGGTGGTGTGTAGACAAAACTGTCAGCGAGTGAACACTGTACTGCTATTTTTCAGCTCCATTACACCTACGTGGCCTTTCAAACCCCCTCAACAATCCCATCTTTCATCATAGAGCCCTTCGAGAGAGCCAGACCCAGCATCCCAGGCAAATAAAAAGCTAAACAAAACATCATAAACAAACACATCATTAGTTCATGTCATTCAATCAGCTTAGAAACAATTAGCATGCATTGAATGCACTGAAAATATGATACAATTCTGATAAAGTATCCTTTTGTTGGGATTATTTCTCTTCATGGGTGACGACATCATTAGTTACTGTGAGAGAGAAAGCCATTTCCCATGAAGGCTGCTGTACTGAGGCAGAGCTTCACTTCCAGCCCACACATGTTGTCACCAGCAGCTCTGGCATCATTTGTTCTCTATGATGTAATCAAGCTGCACTGAAAGCAATAGCGTTCGCTCCGCAACTGGCGGCGGGCAGACAGTAACTCTACAGAAAGGAGCAATGAGCTTTAGTGCTCCAAGATGTCATGTTAGACAAGGAACAAGCGAGGAGGAGGGGAAATGAAAACGCGGAAATTGAAGACAGGCAGGATGCAGCAGGAGTCATTTATCAGTACATAAACGGGATATGGAGGGAGGGGGGCTAGTTTAAAGGGTTAGTTCACCCAAAAATGAAAATTAGCCCATTATTTACTCACCCTCAAGCCATCCTAGGTGTATGTGACTTCCTTCTTTCAGATGAATCTAATCGGAGTTATATTAAAAACTGACTTTGATCTTCCAAGCTGTTTCATGGCAGTCAGCGGGTGTTGCAGTTCATCAGTCCAAAAGAAGTGAAATAAAGTGCATCCATCCATAATAAAAAGTGCCTCACATGGCTCCGGTGGGTGAACAAAGGCCTCCTGTAGCGAATCGATGCGTTTTTGTAAGAAAAATCTGCGCTTCTGCGTTTGTCACTTCTGAGCGGCGCATGCGCAACGCCAATGTCCTACATCATCCGTCATTAATGCACATATTAATTAAACCTACAATATTAAAGTCAGTTTGTAAGCCCAAGCTATTGTACGGACTTTAAAAAGACTTGGAATAAAGTGCACACATCTTGTGGACAACTTTTATGGTCCTTTTAAATCAGATTAATCACCATTTGCTTCTGTGGATATTTCCACATATGGAAAATAGCAGCATGAACATTCTTCAAACTTTCTCCTTTTGTGCTCCACTGAAAACAAGAAAGTCTAAAACATCTGGAACAAAAGGTGGATGAGTAAATGATGAGAGAACTTTCATTTTGGGGTGAAAGAAAGAAAGAAAGAAAGAAAGAAAGAAAGAATCATGGCTTTACTCAATTTTTGTGTTGAATAAAAGTGTTTTAATAGCCATTACACAGGGCAAACAATCATGATTCATGTCATGTTGAGGCATGAATGTCTTGTAGTGGCCTATGACAAGGATTTAACAGATGGAAACAGCTAAGGAAATGTGTCATATACAAAAGCTGACAAGACAGCAGATTGTCTAGGGAGAGCCTCAAGGGAGCTTCATGTAACGTTCACACACACAAACACATTTCGGACATGTGGGGCTCTGTTGGGAACCAGTGCTTGCTAATGAATTGAGTGTGTGAGAAAACATGTCACACACACACACACACACACACACAATTCCCACAAAGACATAATAGAAGCAATTCTGTCTACCTTCGGAGGAGGGTCTCAGTGCTCACTTCCTGTCTGGAAGCATGAAATTTTCCATCGTATGACCCCCTATTTTTACTTAGTCCTACTTCAAATTCTCAGCTGACTAATGATGACAAACCTGCACTTCTTTTCCGAAGTGATTGTGAGTACACTCTTTATCATCCTACCGATGCATGTAAAACTTGTCCCAGATCAGAGTAAAAGCCAGTAAGAACCTTGTCTTGTACATGAAGGAGTTCTTTGCACTTTGTCTAAATACAGCCAAGCTTCCAGTCAAAGAGAGGAAGTCAGACCGTTCCTGGGGATTAAAACAAGGGCATGTGGGTTCACATTTCCCCTCCTGCTTTTCTCTCTCTCTCTCAAAAGGAAAGCATACCCAGCTGTTTGACAAACATTACTAATGAGACTGAACAACTGCCTTTCTCAGCTGACTAATGATGACAAACCTGCACTTCTTTTCCGAAGTGATTGTGAGTACACTCGTTATCATCCTACCGATGCATGTAAAACTTGTCCCAGATCAGAGTAAAACCCAGTAAGAACCTTGTCTTGTACATGAAGGAGTTCTTTGCACTTTGTCTATATACAGCCAAGCTTCCAGTCAAAGAGAGGAAGTCAGACCGTTCCTGGGGATTAAAACAAGGGCATGTGGGTTCACATTTCCCCTCCTGCTTTTCTCTCTCTCTCTCAAAAGGAAAGCATACCCAGCTGTTTGACAAACATTACTAATGAGACTGAACAACTGCCTTTCTTTTTTTACTCTCTTTCCAGAGTATGCTGAAGCCTGTGGGATATAGGGCCATGCATATTCCGAAGGCTCACTCTCGAGAGAGAGAGAACGTAGTGAATCTATGGAAAAGCAAATGACTCCAGTGCAAGTTATGGGGGAGGATGCTGCACTAATGCTGATCTGAGAACAGTTCTGTAGCTCTCGTGGTTAGAGGATTGAGACAATGGGCCCATGTTAAACAAGCTGTTTAAAACAAAAAGACACAACTACTGATGAATGTCAAGACTGTTAAAATGTACCATCATTTAAAATGACAGAACTTTTGGTTGACTGGCTACTGTCTAAAAAAATGGTTTTCTCTGTTTTTAATGACAAATAAAGGTCAAAATTTGCTTGCTTCAGCGTGCACTCAAGCTGGCATGAACATCACAAGTTTATAATGCAGAATCTTAATTTATACCTGGAAATAAACTACGCATAAACTAGTATTTTGGTGGGAAAAATATGAAAAATGTATAAATGTTTCAGCCTAAGATTTAGCACTAGAAACAGGTCACTAATCAATTGGTAACATTAACCATCTGGACTCTTTGTACAGTAGGTCAGATATATTTGCTTCCCTTGAAACTCAAGATGCTTTTGGATCATTCTCAACATTTATGGAGTAACACAAGGGAGGGACACACAAAGATTTCACTTTTAAATATAACTTTTTAAATAAATGTGCATTTAAATAGTTATATGAATTATTTAATTAATAATGAAAAAGTTGCATTCAATTAGAAAAATACAAAATGGACTGGACTTTTGTGTACATAACTATAGGGTGAAATCTGGAAGAAAAAAAAATGGGTCAGGTTTTCATTATATGCCAGAAAATGGCCCAAATATATGGCCACTTCTTCAGGCCACTAAACCCCGAATCTGTCATTGAAGTTGTGCTCTAAATTGCTAGAAAAGGGGGTGTGACAGAAAGTCTAATAACTTGTGACGACAGATCAACATTTCTTCATGTTGACAGAAACAATAAAGAATAATTGTACGTTTTCACAAATCATGATCAAGGTATTGTTATTGTCCAGGTTATGCAACTGACATTACCTGCAGACATGTTCTAATTTCATTTGAAATAAGTCATAAGAAATCTAAATCTTCTTTAATGAACTCTAATTAACTTGCCAAATGAAGTGAATATAATTGAGTAGGCATATGCACATGCAGGTGTTCAATCTGAGGTAATTCTCTGTATTTTATTATTATTTTAATTTATTTGTTTTTTCTTAAACGGACCTCTGTGGATTATGTGTATTATTCTGCAATAAAAATAAAACTCTCTTGGCTCATCTCGGCTAATGATTAAAAAAAACAGACTTTTTATAGGACAACGCAGAACCAGCTCAAAACGCATTTGTTCATAGCGTTGCAGAAATGTCCTTTATCGTGATTCAGATGCGTCTTTCTGTTTCTCAGCATCAGGTTCGAGAAGGACGCAAGGTGAATAGGCAGCCAACTCACGTAATGTTTGGATGGATTCCTCCTCTTCTCCACATCCACCACTTTTACATCCAAAACTGTCCGAAACTGCATTGTGAAAACAGAGGCTTCAGAAGCACGGCTAGTTATCAGACAGCCACAGAATTAAATGGACAGTCACGAAGACGTTTGCACGAATAATATCGATGTTCCTCTTCTCAATGAAAGCAAACGACTGTTGCCCCCCGGCCCGTCCGTTTATTCCCCCTTGACGTAATGTAGAAATGAAGATCGAGTAATAAATGATGCAAAACTTATATCCGTCTGCAGGAAACGAACATTGCCGTATCCATTTCTCTCATAACGCAGAGCCGATTCTCGAACCGCCGCGTTCCAGCTGAATTCGAATCGAGATACGTTCTACGGAGTCATTCTGGAATCCGGATCGGCGCGTCCTTTGTGTGGACTACAGTAGAGTAGCTGAAGTCTGGGGGTTCTCCTTAAATGTGAGCGGCGCGCGTCATAAAGGCCGGGGCGCATTCACCGCGAAGTCCATTCGGAAGGAAGCGTGCGCACTGGGAATGGGATATTTGGGCAATGGGGCTGGGCTTCTAGACAAGGGCTCTGTTGCAGTTTAAGAGCCTCTACAAGGCAATAGAGACAATGGCTGGATTTTACAGACCAGGCATTGTTTGTTTGTTTGCTTCAGCTTGTTTAAAGGCCAATTGTGAGAGAAAAGAATGCAGTAGCGTATCTGGACTGCACTAAAACCATGTCACACTAGAAATGAACTGTCATTTGAAAAACGTTCCATAAATAAAAATGCAAAATATGCATAGTCCATATACGCATACAAACAATTTCATAAACGACTGCTGCGCATCTATTTCATAGTCTAAGAATATCACAGACAGCGCGAGACGTGATTTTCGTTACTCGTATTTCCACTGAGCATACGGAGGCCTGAACGCGCACAGATACAGATGTGCTCATGGACAGTAACGTATCTATTTGCTCACAGTGACCTCCTCAGGCCATTGAGTGTAACTACAGTTTCAAACGACCCATTCAGCTCACCCACTATAAAACTCCAGGACACTCTTTCCCATATAATGGAAGTGAAAGGGAACTGGTTCCATTAAACTCCAATTATTATTATAAAATCTTTTTAACATGGCTGTAACATTTGGGTTAAACATTATTGGGTTAAATCGTATCTCGAGAACAGGACTTTTTCTGTAAATTTAGGAAATGTTTCTTTCTGTACAGCTGAGGCATTTCCAGCATACGCGAGATCTGCACTGCCATCAAAGGGTCATTTACTTTATCTACACACACACAGAGTGATGATTACACAAAAATAATTATAACTGAATCCATGTGTTTTACAAACAAGCTCAATCTAACGGATTAAACAAACTAATTATATGTCTGAATAGAATCTAAAAAATATTTTCCCTCACAGAAGGAGATGGCCCTGATCTCCCTTGCATCCCTGGAGGTTTTGACGGTTCCTCGTACCCTCAGCAGGTCTCCGATCTCCAGCACAGTGCTCTTCCGTTCAGCCTGCTTCAGCCGTTTGAGTTCATCTTCGATGTTAAATCCTCTGGAGGATCCGCTAGAATCTCTGCCTACATTAACATTAGTGCTGGATTAGTACTTTTAGTGGATTCACGTCCATACACATCATATTTTCTATAACATCTACAGCTGGATTGCTTTCATTTTAAAGAGAATGTTCTAAAAAAAAAAAAGACCTATTTGTTTATTTGTTTGTTTATGCATACATGCTGATTAAATATTTGCAGCAATGAAAATATTATTTTCCATTTTCTCCAATCTTTTAAATCACCATTTTAAAAATCCTTGATATTTCCAGGACCATTTGAACCCTATATAGCCTATAGTTTTGTTTATATATATATATAATGTGATTTTGATTGAAAACTAACTACCATTCAAAAGTTTGGAGTCAGCAATTATTTTTGATAGAAAATTTATACTTTTATTCCACAAGTATGCATTAAAATTATCAAAAGTGACAGTAATGACAATTTTACAATGTTAGAAAAAATATACAAATATTACGCAGCACAACTGTTTTCAATTTTGATAATGGGAAGAAATGATTCTTGAGCATTATATCAGCATATTAAAATGATTTCTGAAGGATCATTTGACACTGAAGACTGGACTAATAACTGCTGAACTTTGCTATCACAGGAATAAATTACATTTTAAGATATATTCAAATGGAAAACGTTTACATTTTACATTCTAATATTTCACAATATTATTTTATTAATTTTACTGCATTTTTATATAATACAACCTTGGTAAGCATAAGAAACCTTTCAAAAGAGTATATTCAAGACACGTATTTCTGTAATTGTACTGAATTGAAATATTTTGACTGTCTTCAAGAAAAAAAACAAAATAAAATAAACACTTGGTGTTACTAATGTAGTGTCAGAATTTTCATAACTTACATTTAGTTGATTCTCCTTGATCATTCCATTTCTCATTTTTCCAACAAAGACAGTTTATGACACCAGTACTGTCATCCACTGTGTGTTGAAGGAGAACAGAAAAGAAATAGTAAGACCAGGTGCAACAAGTGCCCATTTTTGAGGTGCAGTCCTGGGTCACTTTGATCCCAAGGCAAGATGACACACAACCAAAGGCAAAATTACTAGTCAAGTGCTAAAGTATATGGAGGAACTCCCCCCAAAAAATAAAACTGCAACAGAACTTGACAATGACCACCATGTATTTTTGTTGCGTAAAATGATCTAATTGATAACAGATTATTTTATTTATTTATTTTTGACTTTTTATTTATTATTATTGTTTTATTTATTTATTTATTTTTAAACAAACTATAGACCTATTGAGGCAATGCTAAAATAAAATGTTTGCACTTGTATGTTGAAAATTGAAATATAAAAAAATGTTTTTCCAGACCTCCATAGCAGTAGAAATCTTCTCTCTCTCGCTTGTAAACAACCGTCCCCAGTACATCCACCTGGAAGAGTGGGTGAGTCTTGTAGAAATAAACTCCTACAAAACATCACATGCACATGTCAAATATGGGAGCTTTCTGGCACCATTATAAGAACAGACTCTTCTTATCTTTACATTATTATTTAAAACAGCAGCTGACAAAGAAACAAGTGGCTGACAAATAATGTTAATACTTTCCCGCTTATGCAAAAGTGCTGTAGTATTTTTATTCCCGTGTAGTTGAAGATAAATCCAGTAAACAATATTAAAGGGGCCATGGGTTAACGGCTTGATTTTACGTTACCAGGTACTTGTCTGGACTCTTTCATCTGTAGGATGTCAGTGATGTAGAGTCTCGAGTATGCGGAGAACACGGGGTCCAAACCCCACAGCACAGACGGCAGCTCATCAGCATCAGCATCTGCGGGATTCACTGCCATCGGACATCACTGACAAAACAAAGTTAAGCACCGAAAACTAAAAGAAGCATAAACACGGCAGCAAATCTGCGCGCTTATGAAGTGATCTTGATTAAACTTAACTTGTTTTACTAAATGCCACAGCAACAAGAAATAAATAATGCTGGAGCTTGATGAACCCACGGAATCATGTTTGTTTTTCCGCTCTCTGCGCAGTTGACTCACTGCGCACATAGGAAGGAACAAAGCTAAGCTCCTTAATATTAATTAGGTTACGTGATAGGACGCTCAAGGAAGGTGACACATAAATGTAAATATAGGGGAAATAAGCCTGTTTTTAATTTTAAAGAAATTCAAAAATATCTTTTTATATTTTATATATAATATTTAAAAAAGTAAGCAGTAAAATGTGTTGCTATTTGTAAACATTTAAATGTTTATATTTAACTTTATTTTTATTAATTTGTTTGTTTGTTTGTTTACTTAAGTTTTTTTTAACATAATAATGTTACTATCTGAAAGAAAAATAATAATAATATTATTATCTTTAAAAAACTGACTGAAAAAACTGGGAGGGGGGGTAACAGTATACGGGTGACCAGGCGAGGGCGCCACGCATCTAGTGAAAGCAAATGTTCTCTGCGGAAGAGCTCCAAAGTTTATGGCAGGAAGTCACAACCGGTGAGAATGAAGCATCTTTTTACAACACCGCGTTTTACAAGAGTTTTCAAAAGTTGGCTAGATCTCGTCTCCATGATGAGTATTTTAAAGAAAACGTTTGTTCCCTGACCGGGAATCGAACCCGGGCCGCGGCGGTGAGAGCGCCGAATCCTAACCACTAGACCACCAGGGAGCGCTGAAGTTGACACGCTCTCGTCAGTCTTTTAGAGCAACTGAGGTCAAACTGTGTTTTTCAATATATGCCATACACTCATTCTCTTCTGGATTTTACAGAGCATTGGGTCTCGTGAAACCAATATGGCCAAGCCATAAAAGTATTCTCGTCGCTTCATAACGTTACGGTTGAACCACTGATGGCAGATGGACTATTCTGACCATGTCTTTCCTACTTGTCTGGACCTTGACAGTGTAATTTACTTGGCAGTCAATCGGACAGTCACAAGCCTCCCGGTTTTCATCCAAAATATCTTAAATTGTGTTCCGAAGACGAACAAAGCTTTTAGGGGTTTGGAACGACATGGGGGTAATTGATTAATGACAAAATTTTCATTTTGGGGTGGAGTATCCCTTTAACACAGACTTTTAAGAAGGGATGGATGTTTGCTTCAAGTGATAGGCCAGGTAAGTGAAATTATATTATCTTGCTGTATGTGTGTCGTTTTCTTTACGTTTTCTGACTAAAAGCAACCAAAAAGCCATTTTAAAGTGGTTAAGCAAATAATAATAATAATAATCGGCAGGGATCCCAGACCAATACAATTAGTGTGCCTCCTCTAGTTTTTTAAAACCCACGAGCCGCCACTGCACATAACAGATAAGTTATCATCAAGGAGAATGATATCTATGTTTTATTACTATTAAGGTCATTATGAGCTCTTTTAGAGACAGTAAACCATTTAATACTGATCTGAAACCTGTTCGCTGTAGCCAAACTTCTGACAATAAGACAAAATACAAAAAGTGTCCTTTAGCGTGTAACTATTTTCAAGGTTGTGTCATGGATGATAGCTTTCCATTCATTTTCAAATTGTGCGAAGTAGCCATCATAGTCCATAACCTGACCTTTGGACAGAAAAGTTAGGGCAGATTAACAGTCAATACAAAGAAGAGGTCAAAGAGTAACTGTTCACGTACTGATCACATTTTCCAGAAGTGCAAAGCAGTCAGTTTGTTCTCTGATTGTATGTGAAGCTGACCTACTCAAAATACTGTTTTTGGCAAGATGCAAAAGTTTCAGATGCCTAATGAGCAACATTAAAGTGACGTGACATGTGGCCAAGTATGGTTACCCATACTAGGAATTAGTGCTCTGCATTCAACCCATCCTTATTTTGGGTTATGAATCCGACTCTCTAACCATTAGGCCACAACTTCCCCATTAGTAGGAATAGTTCACATTTTTATTATTTACTCACCCTCATGAAATTTCAAACCAATTTGCTTTTGTTCTCCATGAAACGCAAAAGTTAAATGATCAAAAACACTATAAAAGAACTATAAAAGTAGTCCATGTGACAATATACAGTATCAAATGTCTTCTAAAATCATCCAAAAAAGTATCTGTGACATGAGGGTGAGAAAATGATGACAAATTTTTTGAGTGAACTATCACTTTAAGTTTGATTTACAGTTTAAACCTACCTGTATTAATCACAGTTAAGCTAAATAGCCAGTGCTTTTTTTTGTTGAGTCACGAAAACTGTTTTAAAACCTTTTGGGTCAAAGTGTTTTTAACATTTTATAGGTCTACAAAAACATGAAATTAAGCATTAAATGGAAATGCTGTGACAGGTAACTGTCTCTGTTGGAGGTCTGTCTGTCTGTCCTATCCCAGCAGTACTCTCTGGAGCCTGTCTGCAGGGACGCTGTTCTCGTCCTCTGACTCCGCGTCGCTCTGTGGGTTTGAGCTGCAGGGAGAGGAACACTGCGGGGAACAGAGGTAATGCATGAGCGGCAGGCGGTACTTCCCACAGAAATCCACAAACTTGATGTGCCTCACACATGAGTCGAAGTAAACACCTAGAGGGCATGATGGGAGAGATATAGAGAAATGTGAAGAGGTGGACAAATATTCAACACGTCAAAGACAACTTTGTCAACATAAAGTTTTCAGTTTAGAACTTAGTGTCAACAGCATCAGTCAACAGCAACTGTGTCATAATGTTGATTACCACATAAAAAAAAGCAAAAATTTGGGAGTAAATGGGGTCAATCTGTAAATGTTAAAATTCTCACTTTCAATAATTTAGTCGCAAACTTGTGCATGTTAACACAATTTTAGTGTGAAAAAATCACTTACTTTACGGAGCCCCTAAAGGGACCTAAAAAATCCATTGACTTTTGCATGCGAACGAGAAAAGAAAAAATTTCTAGCATGAAAAATATATTGAAAATTTCACATAAGCATGCAAATATTTCACATTAGGTTTCACATGCTCATGCAAACGTTTTCCCGTTTGTATGCAAAAGTCAGATTTTTTTTATTTTTGTAAAGTTCCCTTTCGGTTTGTCATACTAATCTTTTCTGTGTAAAGTTATTTCAATTTTCATGGCTTTGTTTCGGACATACTCAAAGCACTTACGCTACTTCCGACAACAGGACTAATGGATTTGGAACGTCTGCTTTGAAGCGTCCATTGTAGACAGGCTCAAGCTGTTACAGTGTGATATAAATTTTTTTTACTTTTTTGATGAATGAAGGACAAGATGAAGTAATCAACATTATACCACAAATTCCATCAGTTGAGCGTAACTAGTACTGAACCCAGAATATTCCTTTAATTAATACATGATGCTGTCTAAAGCAAGGTTACCCTCACAGGATATAGATTATACAGCCTTATTGTCCTCCCCTACCTGCACACTTTGGGTTGGGACAATTGCTAGCCAGGTTTAAATAATGGTTCAGATTGGACGGTAGGTCACACGAGCTGAATGGAAGGTTCTGGGTCTTGATGGTGCGTCCTGCCAGTTCCATCAGGGATGGAGGGTCGTAGGTCATGTCCTTGATGAAGCGCACAACAAGAGGGTTTCCACGCAGACTGAGCTCCTGCAAATGGACGAGGCTGAGGATCTCACGAGGGAGGAAGGTCAGCAGGTTGTTGTGGAGACTGAGAGAGAGCAGGGAGTGTAGTCTGCAAGGACAGAAATCAGATCACAACATTAAAATACACCTAACTGCTTTGACTTTACAATATAGGCCTACAATAAGAACATAAGTAGCAAAAGATCTCACTTGTTGAGCTGGGGCGGTATGCTTTGGATGCGATTGTCACACAGAACCAGATATCTCAGACTGGTGAGGTTAGCAACCTCAGGTGGGATGAAGGAGATGAGGTTCCCTCCCAAATACAGCAACTCTAGACTGCAGCATCACATAACAGAGGTCAAAAGTTGAAGAACCGTGACATTAAAGTCAAGTTTTGTAGATTTTAGTTTGTGTTAGCATTGAGGCTAGCTATATGCTAGCATACTCCTACAAGTTGACAAAACAAACATTTAGCAGATTTAATACCTGGAAAATTGCACAAAATACTCATCTTGCTAGTAAGGCCATGTATAAAATTTTGTTAGATAAAAAGGTTGTATGAAAATGTCCCTAATTATAAATGTGTGGATATTAATATGGGAAAAGCTAAAGTGGAATTACTTTAATGCAGAGGTGATAAATCATACAATTAGGATAAAAACACACCAAAAGGGGGACGTTCAAAGTTCATCTACTGTAAATACAGAATTTAGCAATGCAATGATAAAACAGGAAAATCTCATTTTAACTTTCTAGGTTTGAATGAAACAAGAGATCATTAACTTAAGAGTAAACAGACTGTTATGTCATGTTTAATTATTTGTCTAAAAGTACTTAACCAGTTCTCTCATTCTATTGGTTAGTATTTTACCCAAAAAGCCCCACCAACCAACCCCAGGCCATGGAATGCATTCAGCTACTGTCTACTTTTGTAACACTGATTCGGGTCATATGCAAATTTGTACTAGGCTCTAAACAGCCCTCAAGAGATACAGTATATGGTCTAAAGCAGTGTATCTATGTTAGGGTTATTACAGTTAACTATAACTACAGTACAACCATAATTTCTTTAACTTGAAATAAAGTAAATGTTAGCTGAAAAAAAAAAAAAAAAACATTTTAACTAAATATTACATTTTTTTGTTTTCATTTAGTTTAATGTGATGTACTAAAATAAGTAAAACTGGAGAGAAAAAAAACATACATAAAAAAAAACAATTGCAAAAACACAACAAAATTACTAAAACTTGAACTAAAATTGAAATTAAAATACAATAAAAAGTTCAAAAATAAAGAATAATTAGATTTTTTTCAGAGGTTGAAACCAGTTTGAAAAGTCAGAGCAATTCCTTTTCTTCTACTTACAAAAAATAAAAAATAATAATAATGTCTCGCACTCGCACAGTGTACCGTGGTAAAAAAAAATTAATACCGCCTTTATTTTTTTGTGTATTTATTGTTATTATTATACATGTATTTATAATAATTTAACAGAATAATCAGTCTTTTTTATTGATTTATTGATTTTTTTTATTATTATTATTATGTAGTTTGGGTCGTAGTATTAAGTGACAGTTCATATCTGGGCAAAGAAACAAACTCATACCTGGTCAGGTTCTCTATTTCTGCCGGGATATTCTTCAATCTGTTTCCTCCAAGTGCCAGGGACTGTAGCGTGGTCATTTTGAGAAACGGCACGGGAATCTCCCCAAACCTGTTCCCACTCAGATTCAGAGTCTCTACCTGCATGCGTTCAAACTCCTTAGGGAACGAGGACTCGTCCAGAAGATTGTTCTTTGCTACAAACGTCTTCAGGTTTGTTAGGCGCATAATGTCATCTGGTATGACTGTGAGCGCATTATTGCTGATATCCAGATATTCCAGGTTAGACAGAAAACAAACGGAAGGAGGAAGAAGCAATAACCGATTGTAAGTGAGATGCAGCTGCTGGATTTGTTGTCTTTTACTGTCCGTGAGATGATCCAAGTTCAAGTCGTCCAGCTGCAGACGCGATAAATGTAAAACAGCACACTTGTCGTCCATGCTTGGGAAACGAGCCATATGGACTATTTAGCCTAGTAAAGCAAAAAATAATAAAACAGGAATTCAATAAAGCAAAGTATCACACTTTTTAACGGTGCAACAATCTAAAAAGTTATCGCTTCGGAGTTTTCGTCTTGAATTATAATCCATACACATGTATTATATATATAGAGAGAGAGAGAGAGAGAGAGATGATCCCCTTTGCCTAAAGTGACTAAACTGCAGCTGTGCGAAGTGCACTGCACGCGCCTGACAGAAGACTTTGGTGGTTTTATCTGTACTGGAGTGCGCGCAAGTGTCACGCGGCTCACGCCTCCTGCAGTCAGTGGTTGGTCATCCAGGGGCCAAACATGATGCAAGTTTGTTCCGTCTCATTAGTGTCTTATGCGACCCTGCACGTATGGTTTTAGTGGTTTATATGAAAACCTGGTGACATTCAGCACAGCAGGTCTACTTGTTTTAAAGGGGTCATATGATGCGATTTCAATTTTTCCTTTTTCTTCCCATACAAATAAAAAAAAAAGACTATAACAGAAGAGAACACACCTTTGAATACGTCAATAATTATTATAATAAACTAAACAAATTAAACTTTATCTTTCCTGACTGACTGAAAGCTGAAATCTGGGCAAAAGTTCATCCCTCCTTCTGAATTACTCCTCAGACCTCTTGGCCAATTTCATCTTCTCCATAGTTTCCTATGAGGGGGGGAAACAGTTCAAAAGTCACACATTTTATTTGCTTTAGGTCCATGAAGACCCAGCCAAACAAAACATCAGGAAGAAAAGGTTTGGCACGGTATGTTTAGAAAAATGCACATCTGTGACGAGTGGGGCGGGGCCGCGAGTCGTGGGAACGGAGCGTGGCTGGTGGAGTTAATGATAATGATCGACACCTGCGCACTCACCGGTCTCGAGTCCCACGGAGGGGCACTGGAAGGATAAAAGGAGGAGTGACGACAGTGAAGGACGAGAGAGGACTAGGCCTGGACTATTTATGTTTTGGTTCTGTCAACGCTATCCCACGACCAGTTCGTACGTATTTTACGAGGTCACATTAGACTTTGAGCATGCGAAATTCGTTCGGACAGTGCTGCGAAAAGGGGCAGGAGCAGGATATGACATCTCGCGCCAAAATATCCTCACTAGTCATAATTCTTTTCTATTTAAGTGATTACAGTCAGTCACAAGTATAATTAATCAAGTAGGCTACACACACGCACACATACAAATCTCATGTAATAAAAAAAATCACATAAAATGATAAAAAAAACGTACCATCCGCTCCTGTTTCCCTTGCCGCCGCTTCTCTTTTTATGATCTTTTAAAGTTGTGTTGTATAAAACAGGATGATGCGACACTGCTAAAATTAGCGATTCCTCCATTTCTGTGCCGAAAGAGGTCACTTTGTGACGTTTTGAACTTCTACTGGTCTCACGCATTCACGTGACGCAAATTCGCAGGTCAGCGTTCACCAAATTTGAACTTTGCTACACCGCGAAATGCGAAATATGGCACTGTCCCAAATGGCACCCTAAACCCTCGCGGTCTTCCTCTGAGTCCGCACTTTCGTGACGTAATGCCGCTTTGACTGTCGGGTAGCGCATAACGGATCGAGGGCGCATAACGGCCGCAAAGGGGGCGCTCACAAGCACCCTTCTGAACGCTAAAACAACATCACTCGTACGATTTTGTGTAATTTGTCTAGACCACAGTGAAGGGTAGGTTTAGGGGCGGGGTTAGGTGTAGGTCATTCGTACAAATTCATACGAATTGTGCAACTCGTAAAATATGTACGATTTAGCACAAATCGTATGAATTTGTACGAGTGAGGTCGTACGAAATAGACACCTTGTAAAATATGTACGAGTTGCCGTGAGATCGGGCTGGTTCTCTTTGTGCGCGGCAGCCGTCAGTGAGGGGCTGTCGCACTATTTTCAGTTTTGTGTTTTTGTTATTAAATTGGTTAAATGTTTGCCGGTTCCTGCCTCTTTCTTCCCCGATCTACGAACATTGTTACAACATCCCATCACTCTTAATCAGTAGTGCCCAGGACATGTTATTTGTCAATACTCAGTGGCCGGGTTTCGAACATTACACTCAGTCCCAACCTGATGTTTATTGAGTACGGCCACTCGCCGAGTCCACTCCTCCTCTGTCATCTCCTGATAATTTCCCTCCAGTTTCTCAAGCTCAGGTAACTTATTTGAATCTGTAGAGAGAGAGAGAGAGAGGACGAAAGTCAGACCACATTCCACAGAAAAAATCTTATCTCATCCAGCTTTGCTGTCCAAATCCCAGCCTCAACCCCAGTTGCAGAAAAAAACAACAGCAATATCCCAGGTTTTAGCTCACCATCACATATAACAGCAGTGCAGACCCAGTTCCCGCAGGCACAAACACAGCGGTTACATTCCATCTGAGTCTCAGCACCATCCTCATATGTCTCGTCTTCTAAGGCACACTCTAAAAACATGTAACAGCACTCAATACACACATATCTTGCAGGTTATTTGTTCATACATTGGTCTGTTGATGTATCATACTAGAAATTGGATTGAGTGGTTGTAAATCTTACTCTTCTCTGGAGGGTTGAATCCAGGCCTGAGGCAGTTGAGGAACTCATCAAAGCTCAGTTTCCAGTCAGCATTCTCATCAGACAGCTCAATGAGGGCATCTACACACAGACTCCTGCAGAACAAACAGTCAACACTGCTTTTAATATTTTATTGCATTTTTTAGTGCAATATATTTCTTATAACATTCTGTTAACATCAAAATAATTTTCATGGACACAATCATCCAAGACTGCTACTACTGGAAGAAGTCATTACTATTTAAAAGTAAATTCTCAGCACTATTTCAGTTTTACATAATGACTCTTTGTCTCCCTCTCCGTGGTTCTCAAGCTGGTAAAGGACATTAAAGAATGTCCACCATACAGCACACTACCTTTCAAAAGTTTGAGATCGGTAAGATTTTTAAATATTTTTGAAAATAGTATTTTATGCTCACCATAATTATTAGAAAATACAGTGAAAACAGTAATGTTAACAGTTAAAATAACAGTTTTTTATTTTAAATACAAAGTATTTAAATTACTCCAGTCTTCAGTGTCACATGATCCTTCACAAATCATTTTAATATGCTGATTTTCTGCTCAAAAAATATTTATATTATTTCTATCAATGTTGAAAGGAGTTATGCTGCTTAATATTTTCGCAGAAACTGTCATACTTTGATTCTTTGATGAATACAAAGTATAGCAGCATTTATTTGAATTGAAAATCTTTTCTAACATTATAAATGTCTTTACTGTCACTTTTGATCAATTTTATGCATCCATTCCTCGCTGAATAAAAGTGTACATTTCACCAAAAAAGAAGGAAGTTTGCAATCAGATAGCATGTATGCTTTCTAGCCACTAAATAGGATTTGATCGTTCACAAAATCATTCACTCCAATTCATTTTCCTCTCTGTTAAGTGTTCTACATTCAATCCTAATTCAATTCAAATTCCAAAGCATTACAATGCCTGTGCAATATCTCACAGAGAGAGCTTACAAAGTAAAAAGGACTTCCACGTTAAAATGTGTTACAGATTGGACAGTAATGGACTATGTACTGAATTATTGTGTAAAACAGCCAAGCAATTCTGAATTTATATTACAGTCTGCAAACTTTATTACGTATGCATTGGCCATTGAACACCCTCATATATCAGTATCAGCTTTGACCTTTTGAAGAACTCATATCGGTCGGACAACCACAGGAACAGTCACAGTGGTAAATCTCTTTGGGTCTTTATCAGATTTTTACTAAATGATGGATTTTGTGCCCACTTTTATTGACCAGAATAAAATGCAATCTAAATGCTGAATGCACAAAGTAAAAACAAGCATCTATATGATAACAGCATCTTGTTTTGTCTTGTTTTATTGTGAGAGTATATGTTTTTTTTTACAATGTCCTTATTGTATATTGTATAGGTTGTATTTTATTCGCGCCAAAATATCCTCACTAGTCATAATTCTTTTCTATTTAAGTGATTACAGTCAGTCACAAGTATAATTAATCAAGTAGGCTACACACACGCACACATACAAATCTCATGTAATAAAAAAAATCACATAAAATGATTAAAAAAACGTACCATCCGCTCCTGTTTCCCTTGCCGCCGCTTCTCTTTTTATGATCTTTTAAAGTTGTGTTGTATAAAACAGGATGATGCGACACTGCTAAAATTAGCGATTCCTCCATTTCTGTGCCGAAAGAGGTCACTTTGTGACGTTTTGAACTTCTACTGGTCTCACGCATTCACGTGACGCAAATTCGCAGGTCAGCGTTCACCAAATTTGAACTTTGCTACACCGCGAAATGCGAAATATGGCACTGTCCCAAATGGCACCCTAAACCCTCGCGGTCTTCCTCTGAGTCCGCACTTTCGTGACGTAATGCCGCTTTGACTGTCGGGTAGCGCATAACGGATCGAGGGCGCATAACGGCCGCAAAGGGGGCGCTCACAAGCACCCTTCTGAACGCTAAAACAACATCACTCGTACGATTTTGTGTAATTTGTCTAGACCACAGTGAAGGGTAGGTTTAGGGGCGGGGTTAGGTGTAGGTCATTCGTACAAATTCATACGAATTGTGCAACTCGTAAAATATGTACGATTTAGCACAAATCGTATGAATTTGTACGAGTGAGGTCGTACGAAATAGACACCTTGTAAAATATGTACGAGTTGCCGTGAGATCGGGCTGGTTCTCTTTGTGCGCGGCAGCCGTCAGTGAGGGGCTGTCGCACTATTTTCAGTTTTGTGTTTTTGTTATTAAATTGGTTAAATGTTTGCCGGTTCCTGCCTCTTTCTTCCCCGATCTACGAACATTGTTACAACATCCCATCACTCTTAATCAGTAGTGCCCAGGACATGTTATTTGTCAATACTCAGTGGCCGGGTTTCGAACATTACACTCAGTCCCAACCTGATGTTTATTGAGTACGGCCACTCGCCGAGTCCACTCCTCCTCTGTCATCTCCTGATAATTTCCCTCCAGTTTCTCAAGCTCAGGTAACTTATTTGAATCTGTAGAGAGAGAGAGAGAGAGGACGAAAGTCAGACCACATTCCACAGAAAAAATCTTATCTCATCCAGCTTTGCTGTCCAAATCCCAGCCTCAACCCCAGTTGCAGAAAAAAACAACAGCAATATCCCAGGTTTTAGCTCACCATCACATATAACAGCAGTGCAGACCCAGTTCCCGCAGGCACAAACACAGCGGTTACATTCCATCTGAGTCTCAGCACCATCCTCATATGTCTCGTCTTCTAAGGCACACTCTAAAAACATGTAACAGCACTCAATACACACATATCTTGCAGGTTATTTGTTCATACATTGGTCTGTTGATGTATCATACTAGAAATTGGATTGAGTGGTTGTAAATCTTACTCTTCTCTGGAGGGTTGAATCCAGGCCTGAGGCAGTTGAGGAACTCATCAAAGCTCAGTTTCCAGTCAGCATTCTCATCAGACAGCTCAATGAGGGCATCTACACACAGACTCCTGCAGAACAAACAGTCAACACTGCTTTTAATATTTTATTGCATTTTTTAGTGCAATATATTTCTTATAACATTCTGTTAACATCAAAATAATTTTCATGGACACAATCATCCAAGACTGCTACTACTGGAAGAAGTCATTACTATTTAAAAGTAAATTCTCAGCACTATTTCAGTTTTACATAATGACTCTTTGTCTCCATCTCTGTGGTTCTCAAGCTGGTAAAGGACATTAAAGAATGTCCACCATACAGCACACTACCTTTCAAAAGTTTGAGATCGGTAAGATTTTTAAATATTTTTGAAAATAGTATTTTATGCTCACCATAATTATTAGAAAATACAGTGAAAACAATAATGTTAACAGTTAAAATAACAGTTTTTTATTTTAAATACAAAGTATTTAAATTACTCCAGTCTTCAGTGTCACATGATCCTTCACAAATCATTTTAATATGCTGATTTTCTGCTCAAAAAATATTTATATTATTTCTATCAATGTTGAAAGGAGTTATGCTGCTTAATATTTTCGCAGAAACTGTCATACTTTGATTCTTTGATGAATACAAAGTATAGCAGCATTTATTTGAATTGAAAATCTTTTCTAACATTATAAATGTCTTTACTGTCACTTTTGATCAATTTTATGCATCCATTCCTCGCTGAATAAAAGTGTACATTTCACCAAAAAAGAAGGAAGTTTGCAATCAGATAGCATGTATGCTTTCTAGCCACTAAATAGGATTTGATCGTTCACAAAATCATTCACTCCAATTCATTTTCCTCTCTGTTAAGTGTTCTACATTCAATCCTAATTCAATTCAAATTCCAAAGCATTACAATGCCTGTGCAATATCTCACAGAGAGAGCTTACAAAGTAAAAAGGACTTCCACGTTAAAATGTGTTACAGATTGGACAGTAATGGACTATGTACTGAATTATTGTGTAAAACAGCCAAGCAATTCTGAATTTATATTACAGTCTGCAAACTTTATTACGTATGCATTGGCCATTGAACACCCTCATATATCAGTATCAGCTTTGACCTTTTGAAGAACTCATATCGGTCGGACAACCACAGGAACAGTCACAGTGGTAAATCTCTTTGGGTCTTTATCAGATTTTTACTAAATGATGGATTTTGTGCCCACTTTTATTGACCAGAATAAAATGCAATCTAAATGCTGAATGCACAAAGTAAAAACAAGCATCTATATGATAACAGCATCTTGTTTTGTCTTGTTTTATTGTGAGAGTATATGTTTTTTTTTACAATGTCCTTATTGTATATTGTATAGGTTGTATTTTATATATTTTTAAAACTGTATTTATCTGTATTATGTCTAATGTTAGTGTTAAGTGTTAACTGTATGCACCAAGGGTCTTGAGAGTAACGCAATTTCAATTCTCTGTATGTATGTGCTGTACATGTGGCAGAATTGACAATAAAGCAGACTTTGACTTTGAGTAAATTGTAAGCATTCTGAAAGACTTGCTTTGCGCTTCGGTCAGAGGACAGTGAGGTCATACTCATTATGTTTTATAGACTAGCCCAGAGATATATCGGTTATCAGAGAGATTTTCAGAATCTTCCAATAGAAATTATCAAAAGCGGCTGTAAAGAAGAACTGATAAGAGTATTGACACAGATAGTGTCAAGTATAAAGACAGTGTTCAGGTTAATAAACCTCACAAATGCAAACTGTCTCTATCTATAAATGAAACGCTTTCATCAGTTCTTTCATCTGATTTGTGCAGGTCAAATGAATTAAAAAAAATAAAAAATATGATTGTGTGTCATACTAAGATGGAGACGAACCAACAAGGGCAAGAAGACATTATTAACATAATCGAGTATGCAAATATGACACCTGTTATGAACGTTATATCTGAATGCATGTGAGAATTTTTAAAGATGCATTGTTAAACTAAACTAAAATGAAGGTGCACCTTTCCACTGTAAAAGCAATTTACCTTATGTGTGCTGCCTATATGACACTTTGCATTAATGTACAGTTCAAAAGTTTGGGGTCAGATTTTTTTTTTGGGGGGAGGGGGGGAAATAAATCAATACTTTTATTCAGCAAAGACACTTTAAATTGACCAAAAGTGGCAAAAAGAAGGATCATGTGACACTGAAGGCTGGAGTAATGGATTCTGTGAGCTTTGCCAACACAGGAAAAAAATGACATTTAAAAAAATATTAAAATAGAAAACGATTATTTTGAATTTTAAATAATATTTCACAAATTAATAATTGTTTTTATTGACTTTTTTGATCAAATAAATGCAGTCATGTTGAGCATAAGAGACTTGCAAAAATATTAAAAAATCTTACCGATCCCAAACCTTTTAAAGTTATACCTGAGTAAGCGGTTGTTCTCCTCTTCAGCATAAGGAGACGTGACATTTATTGCAGTCTCATTATGCTGAATGAACTTCGAGAATTCTGTTGAATCCAGTTGAGCGTCTCCATTATCATAGTTCTGTTGAAACACAAACAGCATAAGTCACACAGAGACACACAGGCATATCTGAAGGCATATGCATTGTGTTCAATGAATCAATATGTTCAAATACACACACACACACACACAAACCTGGAAGTATTTGAGCAGGACATCTGAGAAATTTGATCCTTTAGAAAACCAGCCGTCAGGCTCCACCTCAGACTGCAGCCATTCAATCACATGCCTCCTCAAGTCATTACGGTCCGTAAGGTAGCAAACAACTAAATAATCAAACAAACAGGCACAGCATGTTACAATTATACTGTACATCTGTAAACTAAATAACTTTATACCCTTTCATAACATATTTACCAGCATCTTTGGCCCAGTCAGACCCCATTTGAATAGATAATGATTGAAAAAAAATATGAATAAAACGAAATGAAAATATAATCACTTGTTCATCTGCTTGAAATAAGTTTAAGTCCCATTTCACATATTTCATTCTGTCCAAACAAAATTGCTCAGTAAATAAACTTGAGTACTGGATGTTATATGGTAGTCTCTAACAATAAAAAGGCATAATTCCACATTTTTAATAGAATGTTTAATGTTCAGTTCTCAATCTAACAGATGTGCATTTACTCACTTGGGGTGTTGGCGATTTTTTCCATTTTTTTCTCTAAATGAGAAGAGACAGAACCCAGGTCTGTGAGTTTCATCAACAACTGAAAACAGGAGCTGCTTTTTCTACAAAGTTCTTTAAATATCTTGCATATTTATGTATTCAAATGTGACAAATTGTGATGACATTTCTGAGAGGAAATGGCTGCAATTATTTAAATTACTATGTTACAATGACACTTCCTAATAGCATCTATGGTGGTGGCCATGCTATTTAGATATTAGGTATTAAAGAAAACACTATAAACCTGTTAAATGGAGCACATACACACTTACCTACACAATGTCCATCATGGGCGACCTGCACTTTGAGTCCGGTGAGACAGGCATCACGATGCAGGTCACAGTGATTACGGTACGTCTTCCCATTACTGCCACAAACTGGACGCTTATGGGGTTTACATTGCTGATCAAGACACACACACACACAGAGAGAGACATTGAAATAAGTGTACATTCATGATATCCATGTCGTTTATTTCAGTGCGGTTCTCAGCCAGTGGATCTTGACTCAAAAAAATGAGTCACGGGTCTGTTATGAAAGCATGGAGAAAAAAGCTACATGCAAATAATAATATGCCAACTAACCATGGATAGCAAAAAAAAAAAAAAAAAAACTTTTAAAACTAAGGTGAAAACTCATTCCGAATGTTTTGTTGTTGATGTAAAAAGTTCTGTGTCCAATTCAATTATTTATTTTGGAACCAATTCAATAGCCTACAATATTTGATACAGTGTTTGTTTCAGGGTGGTAAATTACAATTCTGCTGTTTATATATTTACATGTGTATTTGTTTTTCCTGACATGTGTTGATGTTATGTATTGTTGCAGTTCATGGTCTTGGTCTGATTTTTGATCAAAATATTTAGGTAGGTTACTTGTTGGGTCACCACTTGATGACCAAAAATTGAAACCTAGTCTGTTTACAAAACAGTAAGGAGTAAATGTGGGTTTTCCCAAATTGGGAAACAGGGTTGCCAAGTCACTGGTTTGGGCTACTTTTAAACTGTTGCTGCAGGTTTATTTATTTGTTTTATTATTTATTTATTTTTCGTTAAATGTAAAAGTTTGATATATTTGACTGCAATGCTTGTATACTATATTATTTATGTACATTTGTCCAGTGATTAAACTGAAATAAATATCGAAATGAGACAGAGTAAGGAGATTTTTGTAAGGGCTCTGGTAGGGAAGACCTTTGAACTTTTAAATTCTGTGTAATGTATAACAGTGACTGTACAATATGTATTTTAGGCATAGGAGTGGCATATTTATTGTTCTGGTAGTTGGTTTAATTGATCATTGGGATAGTTTTGTACTGCTGTAGTTTTGATTGAGCAATCAACTGTTATTTCGGCAGATCTGGCAACCCTGGTGGGAAAGGCAACATGTGTATGAGTGGGTATTTTAAGAGTCGCAGTGCATGTGTGTCAGAACACATGACTCACCTCGATACACAGACAGGTTGGTTCTCCTTTGTCTGTCACAGCACATTCTCTCCCAGCTCCACAGAACACATTGGCACAAACTTTACTTTTACTCCTCACCTCCTGCACAAAACAGAGAGAGAAAAAGAGAAATGTGAGTAGGCCTACAATATTTTCATACCAAACAACAGCGTATCCAGGATCTTTTCGACATGACAGTGACATTTAGTGTTGTACATAAAAAAATAAAAAAAATTTCGTGTTGTACTTTGGCTCCAACTAGTGGTGAAGGGGGGGAACGCTTCAGAAATTATAGTTATAATACAGGTTTATGCTGAAAGACCTATCGTATTAGTACTCTTTAGTAGGCCTACTTAGTTTTAAAAGTAATACTTCACCTAGTCCAAATACTAAACCCCCAAACACTAACTAATCTCATTTTAATCGGTAAAGCATGCATATTTTAGACGCAACCACAAGATGGCAGACTTAATATCTTAGGCACACTGGTTCACGTCTAAAAATCCTGAGGCAGAATTGTTTATCTATCAATAATAAATGACAATCAAGTTGCTGTTTTCTTTATTTGGTAACATCCAAATATCAAATGATCCAATTACACAGACCCACAGTCATACAAAAATGGACTTTATATATTCTTGTCCACCATGTTTTCACCTAAATAAACAGAACTTGCTCATTCACTCCCTGGCCTTCAGACATGTGCTGGCCTTTTGTTGTGCTGTCTGATTGGTGCAGACTGAAGTGAAAGCCTCCCTGACACAGCTCCAGATGGGAGCCAGACCTGTTGACCTTTGCCATCTAATAAAGAGAGTGAATAACAAAGAGTCTGACCATGACAATACACCAGCACATGCTGTCTCTCACTGAAAAACACAAACATATAAAAGCAGCACCACACGACTGCAAGACAGATGGCGCACCCCCCGCCCCCCACACACACACACACACACACATACATACACACATACCCACATACAAACCATCTGCAACATCTGTGTATCCTAATGTGCTCTGATCCTTCTACAGGAAAAGCATTTGTTTTTAAGCAACAGACCTTTTTTAGCTACCTCTTTGCAGTCTTTCACCTCTGTCAAAGTTTTACTTTATTTTATTTTATTTTGTTATTTAATTTATTTTATAAGTGCAACCAAAAAAAAGACCAAAATAGAACACTGATAATATAATATATGATATAATATTTAAACTGTAATAATAACTATAATAAATATGATATAAAATATAAATACAATTTTATTATATAAACTATATAATAAAAACTATTTTATATATATATATATATATATATATATATACACATACTTGCTGGCTCAGTACAGACCGCATCTGTGTACAGAATGTACAGGAAGATGCTGTACATGCATAGTTGGATACATATTGACACAGCCTTAGGACATCTGTCCATCTCTACGTGCCCTGTGACCCCCTCAACTGTGACCTTTAACCTCTCACAGGGAAGATTGTGAGACACAATAGAATGGTACCTCAAGGAAGTGAGGAAAAGGGATTATGTTTTAAGAGGATCATGTAGGGTGGAGCAGCCTAATGTGAACTGGCAGATGCTTCTCTCTCTAGCACACACATGAGAATGTGTGCACGTGCATTGGATGCCAACAATATGATCTCACTTGTGGAATGTGTCACAGTTTTCCAGTGGTTAGTGTGTGTGTGTGTGTGTGTGTGAGTAAAAGTGTTTGCCAGTTATGACTCAGAGTGCCAGAGAATATGTACACAAAGAAAAGTGAAAAGCAAGCAGGCCTGGTCCATTTATTTGATCTGTTAGTGGACCCAAAAACCTTTTTCAAATGTTTCCACACACGGTACTTTTCAGTTGAAATTGTATTTAAGTTTCTTGACCAGGTCTGATTTAAGATATTTCAACATTGTTGCATGGTTATTCTAAAATATGGAAAGAAGTATATTCAATTAGTCTTCTTTATTCATATGAGCATCCTAACCGGATGAACACAATAACACTGGCACAACCAGAAATATGAAGCAACACAACTGTTTTCAGCATTGATAATAATTACGGTATCGGGCCGATACTGGTCTCCTGT
This sequence comes from Sinocyclocheilus rhinocerous, assembly GCF_001515625.1. Taxonomy (NCBI): domain Eukaryota; kingdom Metazoa; phylum Chordata; class Actinopteri; order Cypriniformes; family Cyprinidae; genus Sinocyclocheilus; species Sinocyclocheilus rhinocerous. The sequence goes on from NW_015635022.1 coordinate 666,901, forward strand.
ACTCGTACTCGTATGACCTAAAACCAGAGGACAGACAGCACATTTCTCACATTCCAGAGTGTGTCAGCTGAGATCGTTTGATGGCGATTAGAGTAGACAGGCTCTGTAAGACGACACCACATCATTAGTGAACAGAAGTCAGAATAAAATCACTATAGTGATCCTACCCATGAAAAAACAAAACACTGATATGATAGACTAACAGCATTGCCTGTTCTCATTCTGGTTTTTGTTTTGATGCAGTCTTAGATACACCAGCCCTTCACTCATGTGGAACACACATTTCACATTCATTAACCCCGAGAACCACAGAGGAAACACTGCTCTAAACAAAACAAAAATATGTGCTCATCCACATTTGAACCACGTTTGACACCCCATGCATGAAACACTACAAGTTTGCAACAAAGACAATGTGCTAGAGACAATTTGGGCACGCTGTCAATGGTAGACATTTTTTTTTTGGTCTATACATTTTAAACAGATTTGCTTGCTATGCGTCTGCTTTGCAAAACTACAATAATGTTTCATTGCAACACCCTTCAGTAAGTGCTGAAACACAGTGTTTGTTCCTGTGTATGTGTTGCAGCATAATCTGCAGTATTTGTCAGAAGCGTGCTCAAAAACACAGCCAGCTCTGAAAACAATAAAAAATGGCCTCGTGTTAAAAAGTCATTTACTCCATTCCCAGTACCAAAACACATTTTTGAAAACTTGAGTTGTACTATTACATCGTTCAGGCTTAATCTCAGGGCTTCAGTATCAATATATTCATATTTCTATCCTCTCAAACTTTCATACTTATTGATTATATAGTACTCAACTTTTCTAGTTACGCTGAGCACTGAACTCACAAGTCTGTGGTAAACGTCTGAAGAGTACTCTTCCTGTGAAAAATGAACTGACCCTTTGCACAGACTGTGATGACTCATTTCCGCATTAACATTGAAAATCTAGTAAAGATTTCTTTATATTTTAATTAAAAAAAAATGTTATATACATTTATAATAATTGGCATTACAGAAAACTAGTTAACGCTGCTGTGTGAGTGTTTCTAACAAAGTCATAAAAACCATATTGTGGATTTATTCTTCCGCTATTGGAGCAAATGGGTATTCAGAAATCATATTTGTTGTAGTTTCTGTGACAACCAGGGGCGGATCTACCCGGGTGGCACGGGGTGGCAACTGCCACCCTAAGAAAAAGCTGTGCCACCCACCTGCCACCCCAGAATTATCACAGAATAAAATATAAATGTAAGCAGTGTTTCATGTGGTACTTGATGACAGAGTAACGCAAAATAATGGCAAAAACACGTCATTTAATAAACTGCACGATGGTTGCACGCGCGGGCAACGTGCAGTGTAGTCGGCTTCATTAACAAATGACTCTTATGAACCGGATCTTTTTGAGTCAAAAGCACAAAGCGCGGCCCAGTTCACTAACTAATTGTTTTTACATTTGTTCGTGAATCAATTACTGCTTTTCAGGTAACTCAGAAGTCCTCTGAGAAATCTAATCCCATCCGGATATGTCTGAGATTCATCGCGTAATTGTTTGGTGATCCGATTCTCCGACCGCTCGCTCCACTTTCATCATGGATATAAGCCGTAACAATAACATGAAATCAATAAGAAGATGCCGATCACGGAAACTAGCAGTGTTAGGTAAGAATCTAGTCGTATTGCAGTTTTCTCGATTGTTAATATAACTGATTTTAGTTGCCACTTTCCCCCCCAAACCATTAATTCAGTTTTCAAAACAAAGACACATTTTTCAAAAAGTTTAACAATGAGTAAGTTAAACATTAGGTAGCAAAACTGATGACACACCAATCAGAATCTCTGCATCCTAACAACGGAGAGATGAGAGAGCTGAGCCAATCATCTACAGGGGTTTTATACTTACACATACAGTACCAGTACAATAGATAATGAAAATTTCACTATTCTGCATGTACAGTAAACTGTAGCACATGTTGTACACCTTCAAGCGTGTGACTGTCAAATTTTATTTGTAACCATTTTTTATGTGTACTGCA